>NC_091202.1:15225894-15258394 GCF_040958095.1 Procambarus clarkii | reverse complement strand
CCTCTGCATAGAAAACCCCCCTACCCCAAACCCTCCCTGCCCCCACTCAAATGTTCAGCCAAATCTCCCTCTCCCCACACCCAATCCCCACCCTTCTACTCCTCCCCTCCTCCCGCTGAGTCCTCCCTCCCCCCCTTTCCTTCCTGTCCTCCCTTCCCTCTCACCCCATACCCTCCCTGTCCCTCCCCCTTCAGAGGAACCCCCGCCCCTCATCCCACTATCCTCTGAGACCCTGTTATCCACCTCACAGGACCTCACACCCATGGAACAGCTTCCCCCACCAACAGAACACTCACCAAGGAGGCAATTTGAGAAGGGACAGAAGAAAGTGAGTCTCAAGGCAATATACACTAACATAGATGGAATTACAAATAAAGCAAATGAGCTTGGAGAACGGGTAGTAGAGGAAAACCCAGACATAATAGCCCTCACAGAAACAAAGCCAACAAAAACGATAACAAACGCAGTGTTCCCACAGAACTATTATGTTATGAGGAAAGAGAGGGAAGGAAGAGGTGGTGGTGGCATAGCTCTGCTGGTAATAAAAGGCTGGGATTTTGAGGAGATGGATATTCAGGGCTGTGAAGGTTTCAGTGACTACATAGCAGGTACCATAACAAATGGAGGGAAAAAAATATAGTAGTAGTCATATATAATCCACCACCAAATGACAAAAGACCCAGACAGGAATATGATAGAAACAACATGGCCACCATTAACATAATAGAAAGAGCAGCTTCTGTTGCTAGCAGGAATGGATCTGGACTACTAATCATGGGAGACTTCAACCATGGGAAGATAGATTGGGAGAACAGAGACCCGCATGGAGGACCAGAAACATGGAGAGCTAAGCTGCTGGACGTGGCAACAAGAAACTTACTAAGCCAGCACATCAAGGAACCAACAAGAATGAGAGGAGAAGATGAACCAGCAATGCTTGATTTGATATTTACCCTAAATGAGTGGGATATAAGGGAAGTTAAGATGGAAGCGCCCTTGGGAATGAGTGACCACAGAGTATTGAACTTTTAGTACCTGGTAGAGCTAGGAATTATCTCCCCCAAAAAAGAACTAGGATTCAAAAGGCTGGCATACCGAAGGGGAATTATGAACTGATGAGAAGTTTCCTAAGTGAAATACCTTGGGACACAGACCTCAGAGATAAGTCTGTACAGGGTATGATGGACTATATTACCCAAAAGTGTCAGGAGGCAGTAAAGAGGTTCATCCCGGCCCAAAGGGAAAAATCCGAGAAGCAACAAAGAATCCATGGCATAATAGGGCATGTATGGAAGCGAAGAAACTGAACAAAAGGGCGTGGAGCAACTTCCGGAATAACAGAACACCAGAAAGCAGAGAGAGATACCAGAGAACCAAGAATGAGTACGTCAGGGTGAGAAGAGAAGCAGAGAAAAGTTTTGAAAATGACATAGCAAACAAAGCCAAGACCGAACCAAAGCTACTCCACAGTCACATCAGAAGGAAAACAACAGTGAAAGGACATGTATTGAAACTCAGAAAAGGCGAGGACAGGTATACAGAGAATGACAAAGAGGTGTGTGAAGAACTCAACAAGAGGTTCCAGGAGGTCTTCACAATAGAACAAGGTGACGTCGCTGTGCTAGGAGAAAGGGAGGTAAACCAGGCGGCCTTGGAAGAGTTCGAAATTACGAGAGAGGAGGTCAAGAGACACCTGCTGGATCTGGTTGGTAAAAAGGCTGTTGGTCCAGACGGGATCTCACCATGGATACTGAAAGAGTGTGCAGAGGCACTTTGCTTACCACTCTCCATAGTGTATAGTAAGTCACTGGAGACGGGAGACCTACCAGAAATATGGAAGACGGCGAATGTGGTCCTAATATACAAAAAGGGCGACAGGCAAGAGGCACTGAACTACAGGCTAGTGTCCTTGACTTGTATACCATGCAAGGTGATGGAGAAGATTGTGAGAAAAAACCTGGTAACACATCTGGAGAGAGGGAGGTTCAGGGAGGGTAAATCTTGCCTTACAGGCTTGATAGAATTCTACGATCAGGTGACAAAGAGTAAGCAAGAAAGAGAGGGCTGGGCGGACTGCATTTTCTTGGATTGTCGGAAAGCCTTTGACACAGTACCGCATAAGAGGCTGGTACATAAGCTGGAGAGACAGGCAGGTGTAGCTGGTAAGGTGCTCCAGTGGATACGGGAGTACCTAAGCGAGAAGGAAGCAGAGAGTTACAGTGCGGGGCGAGATCTTCAATTGGCGTGAAGTCACCCGTGGAGTCCCACAGGGCTCTGTACTCGGTTCTATCTTGTTTCTGATATATGTAAATGATCTCCCGGAGGGTATCGATTCATTTTTCTCAATGTTTGCAGACGATGCCAAAATTATGAGAAGGATTAAAACAGAAGAGGACTGTTTGAGGCTTCAAGAAGACCTAGCCAAGCTGAAGGAATGGTCGAACAAATGGTTGCTAGAGTTTAACCCAACCAAATGTAATGTAACGAAGATAGGTGTAGGGAGCAGGAGGCCAGATACACGGTATCATCTGGGAGAGGAAATTCTTCAGGAGTCAGAGAAAGAAAAAGACTTGGGGGTTGATATCACGCCAGACCTGTCTCCTGCAGCACATATCAAGAGGATAACATCAGCGGCATATTCCAGGCTTTCCAACATACGAACGGCATTCAGAAACTTGTGTAAAGAATCATTCAGAACTTTGTATACCACATATGTCAGACCAATCCTGGAGTATGCAGCCCCATCATGGAGTCCATATCTAGTCAAGGATAAGACTAAACTGGAAAAGGTTCAAACATTTGCCACCAGACTAGTACCCGACCTGAGAGGTATGAGCTACGAGAAGAGACTACAGGAATTAAACCTCACTTCACTGGAAGACAGAAGAGTTAGAGGGGACATGATCACCACATTCAAGATTCTGAAGGGAATTGATAGGGTTATCTTGAGGTTATCTTGAGATGATTTTGGGGCTTTAGTGTCCCCGCGGCCCGGTCCTAGACCAGGCCTTCACCCCCAGGAAGCAGCCCATGACAGCTGACTAACTCCCAGGTACCTATTTACTGCTAGGAAACAGGGGCATTCAGGGTGAAAGAAACTTTGCCCATTTGTTTCTGCCTCGTGCGGGAATCGAATCCGCGCCACAGAATTACGAGTCCTGCGCGCTATCCACCAGGCTACGGCCCCGTCTACGAGGGTAGATAAAGACAGGCTATTAAACACAAGGGGCACACGCACAAGGGGACACAGGTGGAAACTGAGTGCCCAAATGAGCCACTGAGATATTAGAAAGAACTTTTTTAGTGTCAGAGTGGTTGACAAATGGAATGCATTAGGAAGTGATGTGGTGGAGGCTGACTCCATACACAGTTTCAAGTGTAGATATTATAGAGCCCAATAGGCTCAGGAATCTGTGCACCTGTTGATTGACGGTTGAGAGGCGGGACCAAAGAGCCAGAGCTCAACCCCTGGAAACACAACTAGGTGAGTACAACTAGGTGAGTGCACACACACACAGGTAGGGGAATAGGCGTGAGTGAGTGGCCCTACTCACGAGATAGGAATTAAGTTTTAGGGAGATGGCTATCCCGGGCTGTGAGGGGTTCAGAGACAATATAGCAGGCACCATGACAATGGGAGGACCAAGAATAGTAGTAGCAGTAATATATAACCCTCCACCAAATGACAGAAGACCCAGTCAAGAGTACGAAAACAATAACATGGCAGTTAACACTATAATTGAGAGGGCAACCTCTGCTGCCTGTAGAAATAGATCCCACCTGCTCATCATGGGCGACTTCAATCACGGAAGGATTGACTGGGAGAACGAGGAACCGCATGGAGGCAAGGATACGTGGAGAGCCAAACTATTGGAGGTGGTGACTAGAAACTTTTTAACCCAACATGTCAGAGAACCCACAAGGATGAGGGGTAATGACGAACCAGCGAGACTCGACCTAGTCTTCACTCTGAACGACTCCGAAATAAGAGAAATCGGTTTTGAGGACCCAGTAGGAATGAGCGACCACAGTGTACTGGTGTTTGAGTACCTGATTGAAGAAGGGTTATTGAACTCGAGGAGGGATACCGAAACCAAAAGGTTAGCATACCGAAAGGGAAACTATGAGGGGATAAGAAAATTCATAACAGATATAGCATGGGAGAAATCATGGTTTAATGGTTTAATCAGAGATGTTGGCTAGCTAAGCAGCAAAGTAAAAGGGCATGGAGAAACTATAAATAATAAATATAAATAAATAAATAAATGTTTATTTAGGTAAGGTACATACATACAAGAGATTTTACAAAGTTTGTTGGATTAATAGATAGAGCTAGTACATACAATGCCTAAAGCCACTATTACGCAAAGTGTTTCGGGCAGGAAAAACATTAATGACTAAAGCTTAATACTAATGGGTATAAAGAATAAAATGTATTGAGAACAAATAAAAATAGAGGTAAAAGAGGGGGGGAACATTGCTGAAAAAGCAGCACAAATACAATTACAAATTATTACAGACAATCACATTCAAACAGCGTTGTTAAAAAAAAGAAAAGAAAAAAAGACATGGGTTGACAACAGAGGGGTAAGGTAGGTTACAGGGAATTTATTAGGTAGTGCTTCGTTTTTATCTTAAACTGGTTGAGAGAGGTACAGTCTTTAACATGGTTGGGAGGGTCATATAGGAATTATATGACCTTCCCAACTATAGGAATTACAGGACACTGGAGAGTAAAGATACCTGAATGCCAGGAATGAATATGTCAGGATGAGAAGAGAGGCAGAAAGACAATACGAAAATGACATCGCAAGCAAGGCAAAGACTCAGCCTAAATTGCTGCATAGCAACATCAAGAGAAAAACAACAGTAAAGGAACATGTTATGAAATTAAGGATAGGGGCGGAAGAATTCACTACAAATGACAAGGAAGTGTGTGAGGAACTGAATAAGAAATTCCAGGTCTTCACCTTAGAGCAAGGAGAAATTCCAGAGATACGAGAGGAATAGCTAACCAGGAACCACTGGAAGAGTTTGAGATTACCAGCGGGAAGTAAGGAAGTGTTTACTAGAGTTGGATGTGACAAAGGCTATAGGCCCAGATGGAATCTCCCCTTGGATACTAAAGGAAGGAGCAAAAGAACTGTGCCTACCACTCTCCATAGTGTATAACAAATCACTGGCAACAGGGGAACTGCCAGATATTTGGAAAGCAGCTAACGTAGTCCTGATATAGAAGAAAGGGGATAGACAGGAGGCACTGAACTACAGGCCAGTGTCCCTAACCTGCATACCATGCAAGCTGATGGAGAAGATTGTGCGAAAAAAGCTAGTGGAGCACCTGGAGCGAAGGAACTTTGTAACACAGCATCAACATGGGTTCAGGGATGGCAGGTCCTGTCTCACAGGGTTACTTGAATTCTACGACCAGGCAACAAAAATAAGGCAAGAAAGAGAAGGGTGGGCAGACTGCATATTTTTGGATTGTCAGAAAGCCTTTGATACAGTACCACACAAGAGGCTAGTGAAAAAGCTGGAGATCCAGGCTGGAGTGAAAGGGAAGGTACTCCATTGGATAAAGAAGTACCTAAGCAACAGGAGACAACGAGTCAGTGTGAGGGGTGAGGTCTCAGATTGGCGAGACGTTACAAGTGGAGTCCCGCAGGGGTCAGTCCTTGGACCTATACTGTTTCTGGTATATGTAAATGATCTCCCAGAGAGCATAGATTCGTTCCTCTCAATGTTTGCCGATGATGCAAAAATTATGAGGAGGATTGAAACAGAGGATGATAGTAGAAGGCTACAAGATGACCTAGAAAGACTGAGTGAATGGTCCAACAAATGGCTGTTGAAGTTCAACCCGGGTAAATGCAAAGTAATGAAACTAGGCAGTGGAAACAGGAGGCCAGACACAAGATACAGAATAGGAGATGAAGTACTTAATGAAACGGACAGAGAGAAAGATCTAGAGGTTAATATCACACCAAACCGGTCTCCTGAAGCCCACATAAAAAGAATAACGTCTGCGGCATATGCGAGGCTGGCTAATATCAGAACAGCGTTCAGGAACCTGTGTAAGGAATCATTCAGAATCTTGTACACCACATATGTAAGACCAATCCTGGAGTATGCGGCCCCAGCACGGAGCCCGTGCCTTGTCAAGCACAAGACGAAGCTGGAAAAAGTCCTAAGGTATGCCACTAGACTAGTTCCAGAACTAAGAGGCATGAGTTATGAGAAAAGGCAGCGGGAAATGCACCTAACGAATCTGGAAGACAGAAGAGTAAGGGGGACATGATCACAACCTACAAAATCCTCAGGGGAATTGACCGGGTAAACAAGGATAAACTATTCAACACTGGCGGGACGCGAACAAGGGGACACAGGTGGAAACTGAGTACCCACATGAGCCACAGGGACGTAAGAAGGAACTTTTTCAGTGTCAGAGTAGTTAACAGATGGAATGCATTAGGCAGTGATGTGGTGGAGGCTGACTCCATACGCAGTTTTAAATGTAGATATGATAGAGCCCAGTAGGCTCAGGAACCTATACACCAGTTGATTGACAGTTGAGAGGCGGGACCAAAGAGCTAGAGCTCAACCCCCGCAAGTACAAATAGATGAGTACAACTAGGTGAGTACACATGATTGTAAGAATGTTATAACAGAAACTTGGGGGGAGGTGATTGTTGGAGTGACGTTTACATCACTCATTAAAACTTATTTATTTAATGAGATAACCAATTGTTTTAAACAGTTTAATTACACTAATGGACGGGGCAACTAAATGATGATAATTGATAATGTTACATGAATAATGAGTTTCATGAGAGAAGTGAGCTTTGTTGGACGCTTGAACAATGAGTTGATTAAAGAGAGCGCATAAATGAATATTGCACGAATCCTTGAGTAATGAAGCTTAGTGAGGGAATCAGTGAATGCTAAATCTGAAATATTTATTGAAGTCACAATAGCGTGATGCATCAAATGAACAAATCCACAAGAGCCGTGATGAGGGTTCGAATCTACGTCCAAAAGGAACCCAGGCGCTGCCTTAATCGTCTGAGCTACGACATGGTAAAAGAATGTGTGTAATGAAGTGAGGGCGAAGAGGTAGAACAGTCTATTGGATGAGTTCAGGTGCATGGGGGGAATTGCGTAAAACCCTGGTTTGTGTCTCGGAGAGGCTGCAGGACCCGTGGTAGATCAGGATGATTTCCCGGTTGCAATTATTTACCAAGTCGTACCTCAGTCGATAAGGGCAGCGTCTGAGATCCTCTCGGACGTAGGTTCGAACCCTCGTCACGGATCTTATGGATTTGTTTATTTGCTGAAGTATTTAGATGAGAGTGAGATATGTAAGGGAGTACCGATTACTCCTTCTTGGTAACTCAGCTATTCCGGTCCGCATCAGAGTTACCAACCCACACTCAGAGGTCAGTAATGTTTATGTGAATGTCTTTTATGTATGTCTCAATGTGGCTTTGGATGTCTGTTAACTTGAATATAGTTATTCGTCAGCCGATTCTTCAAAAATATAGTTCTGACTGATTCTATCAACTTCATAGTTACTATATGTAGTGACGGACCGCAAGTTAACCAATTTTTGTACTATTAATTTTATAGTCCGGAAAAAAATGCTGAAACCCCAAACTTAAATATTCCTTGGCCCAGTATAGCATAATTATTTACTATATTAAGCCTACGATGGCATGCATTAGGCCTAGGATTGCGAGGATACATTAGATTAAGTCATATATTTATGTTGCTGTTAATTAAGTTAACAGTTTGCCTAAATTCAGTAATACAGAAGTAAACTTTCTGGTGGTCCGTCATTTCATAATAGAACTTTCGACCAGAGTCAGTACTGTAAGTGCTAAAATTTCAGGAAGATGGACTGTATTCTCACACAACACCGGGATTGAAAATTCATGATATAGTGCACAAACATGTGTTAGCATGCGAGTTATTCGCTTAACTCACTGTAACTGATTTTTAGTCCCAGATCGAGGGACTAAAAATCAGTCCCTCGTTCTGAGACTCCTGACAACTATCGAGGGACTAATCTAGGGACTGAGGAGTCCCTATCGAGGTATCTAAAGAGGCACGGGTATGTAAACTCGACCATCCATCTACCCGAGGCGATTCAGGGTTGTTAACTCTACCAACCATCTACCCCTCAACTACCTACCCATGCCACACGACACAGAAAGGTCCTTGAGAATACCCATCGTCAACTGTCGTGTCCCTGACAGTCAATCATATCATCAACCATCTGAAGCTACGACTGTCCCTTTTGGGGCAATTCTAGGAGTATTAGAAATTTTCTTGAACGTTTAATTCCCAGCCAACGTACGAAACAACGTCATTAACTTCTTAGAACGTCAAAAAATCTAACGTTGTGGTTACTGTGTGTGTGTTGGGAAAAGTCTGATTCCCATAAACCGTTTCCTGCCATGATATCATTGTACTGAAATATTCAGTCGCAACTTGTTTGGTTTTCGCTACTTGTTGATTTGTTTTTTCAATTCTTGTTTGCCTCGTATTGATTGTTGGAGGTAGGTGACCTAAAGCTGTGTTAAGATGAATTCAATTCTTAAAGTCTTTCCACATTAAGGTAAACATTCGGAATGATTAGTGTGGCATTTAAGAATTTCAGGTGGTATTTCCCTCGTTTAATGTGCGTGTGTACGAACCACGAACGCAAGCAACAGTCACGCTGTTATATCTTCATGCACGCACACATACGCTGTTATACCTTCATGCACGCACACATATGCTGTTATATCTTCATGCACGCACACATATGCTGTTATACCTTCATGCACGCACGCATATGCTGTTATATCTTCATGTACGCACACATATGCTGTTATATCTTCATGCACGCACACATATGCTGTTATATCTTCATGCACGCACACATATGCTGTTATACCTTCATGTACGCACACATATGCTGTTATATCTTCATGCACGCACACATATGCTGTTATATCTTCATGCACGCACACATATGCTGTTATACCTTCATGTACGCAAACATATGCTGTTATACCTTCATGTACGCACACATATGCTGTTATACCTTCATGTACGCACACATATGCTGTTATATCTTCATGCATAACCATGCATGTTCTTATATCTTCATATATGCCCACACACGCTTATAAACCACTCATACACGCTCATATACCCTCGTGCACACTCAGTCATTATATAATCAAGCATAACTAAGTTGAGTCAAAGGCGTGAATAAAGAACGAGTTGAAAATAGTCTCCGTATATTTTACTGTTTTAGTTCAGTAAAAAGAGGAACAAAGCGCTTAGTGAGGAACACTGCGACAGGCGTCACAGAGAGACGCTCCAGCATCACCCAGAGAGATCCTCCAGCATCACCCAGAGAGATCCTCCAGCATCACCCAGAGAGATCCTCCAGCATCACCCAGAGAGATCCTCCAGCATCACCCAGAGAGATGCTCCAGCATCACCCAGAGAGAGATGCTCCAGCATCACCCAGAGAGAGATGCTCTAGCATCACCCAGAGAGACGCTCCAGCATCACCCAGAGAGAGATGCTCTAGCATCACCCAGAGAGAGATGCTCTAGCATCACCCAAAGAGATGTTCCAGCATCACCCAGAGAGAGATGCTCCAGCATCATCCAGAGAGATGTTCCAGCATCACCCAGAGAGAGATGCTCCAGCATCATCCAGAGAGATGCTCCAGCATCACCCAGAGAGAGATGCTCCAGCATCACCCAGAGAGAGATGCTCTAGCATCATCCAGAGAGATGTTCCAGCATCACTTAGAGAGAGAGATGCTCCAGCATCACCCAGAGAGACGCTAAAGCATCACCCAGAGAGATGCTCCAGCATCACCCAGAGAGATGTTCCAGCATCACCCAGAGAGAGATGCTCCAGCATCACCCAGAGAGAGATGCTCCAGCATCACCCAGAGAGTGATGCTCCAGCATCACCCAGAGAGAGATGTTCCAGCATCACCCAGAGAGAGATGCTCTAGCATCACCCAGAGAGAGAGATGCTCCCGCATCACCCAGAGAGAGAGATGCTCCCGCATCACCCAGAGAGAGAGATGCTCCCGCATCACCCAGAGATGCTCTAGCATCACCCAGAGAGAGAGATGCTCCCGCATCACCCAGAGATGCTCTAGCATCACCCAGAGATGCTCCAGCATCACCCAGAGATGCTCTAGCATCACCCAGAGAGAGAGATGCTCCCGCATCACCAAGAGATGCTCTAGCATCACCCAGAGATGCTCCAGCATCACCCAGAGATGCTCTAGCATCACCCAGAGAGAGAGATGCTCCAGCATCACCCAGAGATGCTCCCGCATCACCCAGAGATGCTCTAGCATCACCCAGAGAGAGAGATGCTCCCGCATCACCCAGAGATGCTCTAGCATCACCCAGAGAGAGAGATGCTCCCGCATCACCAAGAGATGCTCTAGCATCACCCAGAGAGAGAGATGCTCCCGCATCACCAAGAGATGCTCTAGCATCACCCAGAGAGAGAGATGCTCCAGCATCACCCAGAGATGCTCTAGCATCACCCAGAGAGAGAGATGCTCCAGCATCACCCAGAGATGCTCTAGCATCACCCAGAGAGAGAGATGCTCCCGCATCACCCAGAGAGAGAGATGCTCCAGCATCACCCAGAGAGTTGCTACAGCATCACACAGAGAGATGCTCCAGCATTACCCAGAGAGAGATGCTCCAGCATCACCAAGAGAGAGATGCTCCCGCATCACCCAGAGAGAGAGATGCTCCAGCATCACCCAGAGAGAGATACTCCAGCATCACCCAGAGAGAGATGCTCCAGCATCACCCAGAGAGAGATACTCCAGCATCACCCAGAGAGAGATGCTCCAGCATCACCCAGAGAGAGAGATGCTCCCGCATCACCCAGAGAGAGAGATGCTCCAGCATCACCCAGAGAGAGATGCTCCAGCATCACCCAGAGAGAGAGATGCTCCCGCATCACCCAGAGAGAGATACTCCAGCATCACCCAGAGAGAGAGATGCTCCAGCATCACCCAGAGAGAGAGATGCTCCCGCATCACCCAGAGATGCTCTAGCATCACCCAGAGAGAGATACTCCAGCATCACCCAGAGAGAGATGCTCCAGCATCACCCAGAGAGAGAGATGCTCCCGCATCACCCAGAGAGAGAGATGCTCCAGCATCACCCAGAGAGAGATGCTCCAGCATCACCCAGAGAGAGATACTCCAGCATCACCCAGAGAGAGATGCTCCAGCATCACCCAGAGAGAGAGATGCTCCCGCATCACCCAGAGATGCTCTAGCATCACCCAGAGAGAGAGATGCTCCAGCATCACCCAGAGATGCTCTAGCATCACCCAGAGAGAGAGATGCTCCAGCATCACCCAGAGATGCTCTAGCATCACCCAGAGAGAGATACTCCAGCATCACCCAGAGAGAGATGCTCCAGCATCACCCAGAGAGAGATACTCCAGCATCACCCAGAGAGAGATGCTCCAGCATCACCCAGAGAGAGAGATGCTCCCGCATCACCCAGAGAGAGAGATGCTCCAGCATCACCCAGAGAGAGATGCTCCAGCATCACCCAGAGAGAGATACTCCAGCATCACCCAGAGAGAGATGCTCCAGCATCACCCAGAGAGAGAGATGCTCCCGCATCACCCAGAGATGCTCCCGCATCACCCAGAGATGCTCTAGCATCACCCAGAGAGAGAGATGCTCCAGCATCACCCAGAGATGCTCTAGCATCACCCAGAGAGAGAGATGCTCCAGCATCACCGAGAGATGCTCCAGCATCACCCAGTGATGCTCCAGCATCACTCAGTGATGCTCCAGCATCACCCAGTGATTCTCCAGCATCACCCAGAGATGCTCCAGCATCACTCAGAGATGCTCCAGCATCAC
Organism: Procambarus clarkii; assembly: GCF_040958095.1. Lineage (NCBI taxonomy): Eukaryota > Metazoa > Arthropoda > Malacostraca > Decapoda > Cambaridae > Procambarus > Procambarus clarkii. The sequence continues at coordinate 15,246,468 of NC_091202.1, read as the reverse complement.
CCAGTGATGCTCCAGCATCACCCAGTGATGCTCCAGCATCACTCAGTGATGCTCCAGCATCACCGAGAGATGTTCCAGCATCACCCAGAGATGCTCTAGCATCACCCAGTGATTCTCCAGCATCACCCAGTGATGTTCCAGCATCACCGAGAGATGCTCCAGCATCACCCAGTGATGCTCCAGCATCACTCAGTGATGCTCCAGCATCACCCAGAGATGCTCCAGCATCACTCAGAGATGCTCCAGCATCACCCAGAGATGCTCCAGCATCACTCAGAGATGCTCCAGCATCACCCAGACATGCTCCAGCATCACTCAGAGATGCTCCAGCATCACCCAGTGATGCTCCAGCATCACCCAGTGATGCTCCAGCATCACCCAGTGATGCTCCAGCATCACCCAGTGATGCTCCAGCATCACCCAGAGATGTGGGAGTTGAACCGAGAAGTCCTCTGGATCTCCGTTTGCGGCAGCAGCGAAGTGTAGCTATGCTAGAACCTGAGGTGATCTTAGTGACCAAGTTAAGTCTGCAGTATGTGAGTATGGAATGAAAGACTAACCGGGTGTGGAGCGTTGTAGTAATCATTCCGTATTAGGGACTTAGGCGGAAGTTACGAGTGTGGGTGGTGATCGCGGAGGTCAAGTGGTCTATGGGTATTGGAAGTGTATTGACCTAATAGAGTATGTTAATATGTTATTATTTGTCAAAGTCTATTCTTTGTAATTAAATGACAAAACCCGACGGCCTTTAAATACCTTCCATATGTTCATTCATTGTGTTCCAATACAAACCTAGTGGTACGCATCAAGGGTCTGGTGTGTGTAGGAGTACACGGTGGTAGTAACGGTTGCTGAGGCAAGGTGTTATGTGTTGTGTAATCACTGTGTTCGGAATGAACCGGGGTTCAGCGTCACGACACAGCATCACCCAGTGATGCTCCAGCATCACCCAGTGATGCTCCAGCATCACCTAGTGATGCTCCAGCATCACCCATTGATGCTCCAGCATCACCCAGTGATGCTCCAGCATCACCTAGTGATGCTCCAGCATCACCCAGAGATGCTCCAGCATCACCCATTGATGCTCCAGCATCACCCAGTGATGCTCCAGCATCACCTAGTGATGCTCCAGCATCACCCAGAGATGCTCCAGCATCACCCAGAGATGCTCCAGCATCACCCAGAGATGCTCCAGCATCACCCAGAGATGCTCCAGCATCACCCAGAGATGCTCCAGCATCACCTAGTGATGCTCTAGCATCACTCAGAGATGCTCCAGCATCACCTAGTGATGCTCCAGCATCACCCAGTGATGCTCCAGCATCACCCAGTGATGCTCCAGCATCACCCAGTGATGCTCCAGCATCACCTAGTGATGCTCCAGCATCCGCCAGAGATGCTCCAGCATCACCCAGAGATGCTCCAGCATCACCCAGAGATGCTCCAGCATCACCCAGAGATGCTCCAGCATCACTCAGAGATGCTCCAGCATCACCCAGAGATGCTCCAGCATCACTCAGAGAGCCACAGTCATGCCAGACGTTGGAACGTCGCCGACATTCCTACAATGAGAAAATCCGCAGAAGCCGTGATGAGGATTTCTCACTGATACAATCATGTTAGTGTGATTACTCTCTGTGTGATGAGAACAATGTCATCTGCATTAGAACTGAATTATAAAAAAAAGTCTGCAGTGAGAACGGCATCACTACAACAAGAGCAGGGACAACGGAAGCATGAAAACAGAACCATTGGGACTACCAACTGACAAGAGTAGCAGTGGAAACATTATAGCTGAACCATCAACAATGGCGGCTCGAAGAATCCACAGCCATCTTGTGAATATGAACAGTTCAGTAAATACCAATAATACACCACCACCATTATCACTACCCATACACTACACTACCCATGCCTCGCTGCCCATGCCTCACTACCCCATGCCTCACAACCCATGAAACCTATCCTCATCCCAAGTGTCATATATCTAATTGATCCATCCATTTGTCATTCTGCCCATCCTTACATTATCCAAATATCCGGCTGCCCATCATGCTGTTTGATAATTCCATTATCTGACCATCCCTGCATCAATAAATTAACCCCTTTTTCAACCTTACATCCATAGGTCCTTTTCTCTCTCCCTTTCACATCACATCGTAGAGAACTGAACACCACCTCGCCTCACGCGCTTCCTCGAAATTTACAGGCGAAATATTTTATTATTGCCGAGACATGGCTCCACCAAAGGTTCTCTGACGACCTTTCATATATTTCCAGACTTCATCACGCCGCCCGTAACTTTCTTGAGCGTCTTCGCAATGTGTCTCCCGGAACAATAATAGAGGGCCGGGGGGACGCGGAACTCCGGTAATATTGAACGAGTAACATCCGTGGCAGCGTTATCTTGACTCGTTGTATAATAAAGTCATCAGTAGGAGGTAATACTGAGAGCCGTGTAATAGTGGGGGGGGGGGGGGGGGGATGGGGGAGAGGCTCCATGCCAGCACTACCACTACTGCGGTGTTCAGCGGCCCTTATAACCTGCCACCTTTAAGGCCTTCCTCCCGCCCACCTAAAATTCTCTTTCATTTCTCCCGACCACTTTTCAACCCCCCCACCGACATGCATTTTTATTCCAAAACCTAATTACTTCTGTCTTAAAACGATATTGGCTCTTCATATTGGCGTGACTCTCAGGCGCGTAGGTGACATTCTCTGACCCTCGGCATACCGTTGAGCGTTTATGGGACTATCGAAGTGTGTACCTTGTAACGATAATCTCTTTAAAGAGAGATTTGGCCAGCTCTTTCCTACATCATGTTACTTCAGTACATCTACAACATCTAGATACTACAATCAAGAGTAGTACATATTTAGTAGAATACGTTTCTACAGGGGGGGGGGGGGTATACGTACCCTACACTCGCTCTCCACCTCCCCCTCCTCGCTGACGCCACACCACCCTCGTCGATCACCAAACTACCACTTCCAGCCAGCACACTTCCCATTCGTGAATCGGCGACTCCACTCCACTTCAGCGCCATCTGCATAGCCGATGACAAAGCGTGCACGAGTATTTGGATTTAGAATATTCTGTGCTCTCAAGGCTGATACATCTATCTAGTATACGTTCTTTGTAATAGTGGAGGTTTTCAGCCAGCCAATATTCTCAGCACCTTTTAATTCATTTTTTGTCTTGTTCATTGTAGAGTAACGTAACTATTGTTTTATTTTATATTATTTTTTGACATTGTAATTTTGTTTAATTCGCACTGTACACAGCCAAGGGATTATCTTTGTTCATGTTTGTTTCAAGTCAATTAAAGTTTCATTGTTCATACGATTTGTTTTGCGTGTTTTTCCCTTTTACTTGACCACAGGAGGCAACAGTCACGCAGTCAACTTTTTTTCTTTTCTTTTTTTTTGTAAATGTGATGGACATTGACACTAGCCATTGGGAGGACTGCCGTACACCTACATTTTATTCATCACAACCTATTTACAGGTTCAGCAAATTTCGCCTATTTGTCCAGCCTTGTTTCCTCACTCGTAAGACCCTTGGGATCTGTGTGTTTATAGCTTCGTTATTAACCTGTAATCTCCTCACCCTATACCTCATTTCTTTTACTCTACCAGTAAACACCTCACTCCACTCATTACCTTCATTGATCGCAACCTTTTATCATATCTTTCTTGCCCTTTGCCTCCTTTCCAAACACAATTCTTTTTATTTATCGTATATTCCGCACGAACCCATTATATTCTTTCCTATCCAATGCCTTTTCTCTCTACCCTTCACCACCTCCTTATCCATTAACCCGATCCATCAGAGATTTCGTAACTCATAACGTCGGATAATCACATTCCACACACACAACTTTCCACCTATCACATCCGCCTTACCTATTATCACAGCACCTTATCCATTGCCTCGTCAATCCACCCATCATTCCATATTTAAATATTATCTCAGTTCTCCAACCATCACCCAATCAAAATAAACAAACGCCTCCTCCATCACTCACCAAAACAATCACCAGGATGATCCTAATTTGCATCGCTAGTATAATCCATATATATATATATATATATATATATATATATATTGTGACGGTAAAGCGTTGGTGTTCGGCTGCTTCAAAAGCTGGGGGCAGGGCCTCGTCACATCACAAAAAAAAAAAAAGAGAAAAGTTTGTCCTTTCGTCTGTGGTAAGGTAATGGGAAGACACACAAAACGCAAGTATATAAACAATGAAATATTAATTACTCGAGAAAACAAGACATGAATAAAGGCAATCTCATAAAATGCAGGACAAGTCAACAAACAAAACATGAATAATCACTGGCAAATGAAAAGTTACGCTAAGACAAGTAAGTTACAGTGATAGCAAAATAAATTAAATAATGGATGCTGGAATACTGGCTTCAAGCTGCCACCTCCCTTAGTACACGAAAGCCAAGGCTTAGTCTACCAGCGAGAGATGTCAACTTCATGGAGCACAAAGATATTCTGACGAGACTGGCGCGCTGCTGCCCAGACGTCGACTTGTGGTGGTGGCGGAGGGCAGGTGCGACGAGACACCAGCCAATCAGCAACAGGCAGGCAGAGGATGAGCAGTTTGCTGGTTACGGGCTGTGGCCAGGTGTTGGGGTGTGCCGGGTACGATTTGCTCTCTGGGCAAAACGTTTGGCGATACTGGTGGACGTATCTTCTATATAGTATCTTGTACTTTGACGTAATGATGTAGGGAAGAGCAGGCTCAATCTCTCTTGAAAGAGATTATCGTCACAACTCTCCCCCGAAGCCTGCGGTTCTGGAAGAAGTTACGTCTTCATGTGGTGGAGTGATAGTTGGAGTTGCTTCTACTTCATAGACTCTGGAGAGGGCGTCGACTATGATGTTGTCAGAACCCTTGATATAGCGGATCTCCAGGTTGAAATCTTGCAGATATAAAGCCCATCGTAGAAGACGCTGGTTATGGAATTGGGCTTGATGTAAGAAGCGGAGAGGATTGTGGTCTGAGAAGATGGTGGTAGACCTGGCACCTTGTAGGTATGAAGCAAAGTGCTGGAGATTCAGGACGATGGAGAGTAGCTCCTTTTCAATAGTGCTGTAGTTCCTCTGGTGGTGTTTCAACTTGTAGCTGTAGTAGTTGACAGGTAGAACCTCCTCGCCTCGTTGCTGCATCAGGACACCACCGATGCCGGTACCACTGGCGTCGACATGAAGGACGAAAGGCTTGGTGATATCTGGCGAGGCGAGAATGGGATTAGAACAGAGGAGGAATTTGAGTTGTTCGAAAGCAACGGTTTGCTGCATGGTCCAATTATACCGTTGCTTGGGACTGGTTAAAATGATTAATGGTGTGGCGACTGTACTAAAATTTCCCACAAACCTACGGTAGTAGGAGGCAAGACCAAGGAAGCGCAGGAGCTGCTTCCTGGTGGTAGGCTGTGGATAATGCTGGATGGCTTGAGTGTGTGTGTCTAACGGAGCTAGGCTGCCACTCCCAATTACATGACCCAGATAACGCACTTTACCTTTGGCAAAAGTGGACTTGCCCAGGTTGATGGTGAGGCCGGCTGTCAGGAGCCTGGCGAACAGTCGTTGCAGCTAGAGCAGATGTTCGCTCCAGGTGTTGGATGCTACGACGATATCATCCAAATAGGCGTAGGTATTATCCAAGCCCTGGATGACGCGGTTGACAGCTCTCTGAAAGGTGGCCGGGGCATTACATAGTCCGAAAGGAAGGCGTTCATATCTGAAAAGTCCAAAGGGAGTGATAAAGGCAGATATTTCTTTGGCTTTATTATTATTACCTGGTGGGTCAAGACGCTGGCTGCTACTTGGTGGGTCAAGACGTTGGGTGCTACTTGGTGGGTCGAGACGCTGGGTGCTGTATACTTGGTGGGTCAAGCCGCTAGGTGCTACTTGGTGGGTCAAGCCGCTGGGTGCTACTTGGTGGGTCGAGACGCTGGGTGCAACTTGGTGGGTCAAGCCGCTGGGTGCTACTTGGTGGGTCAAGACGCAGGGTACTACTTGGTGGGTCAAGACGCTGGGTGCTACTTGGTGGGTCAAGACGCTAGGTGCTACTTGGTGGGTCAAGACGTTGGGTGCTACTTGGTGGATCAAGACGTTGGGTGCTACTTGGTGGGTCAAGACGCTGGGTGCTACTTGGTGGGTCAAGACGCTGGGTGTTACTTAATGGGTCAAGACGCTGGGTGCTACTTGGTGGGTCAAGACGCTGGGTGCTACTTGGTGGGTCAAGATGCAGGGTGCAACTTGGTGGGTCAAGATGCAGGGTACTAGTTGGTGGGTCAAGACGCAGGGTGCTACTTGGTGGGTCAAGACGCTGGGTGCTACTTGGTGGGTCAAGACGCTGGGTGCTACTTGGTGGGTCAAGACGCTGGCTGCTACTTGGTGGGTCAAGACGCTGGGTGCTACTTGGTGGGTCAAGACGCTGGCTGCTACTTGGTGGGTCAAGTCGCTAAGTGCTACTTGGTGGGTCAAGCCGCTGGGTGCTACTTGGTGGGTCGAGACGCTGGGTGCTACTTGGTGGGTCAAGCCGCTGGGTGCTACTTGGTGGGTCGACACGTTGGGTGCTACTTAGTGGGTCAAGACGCTGGGTGCTACTTGGTGGGTCAAGACGCTAGGTTCTACTTGGTGGGTCAAGACGTTGGGTGCTACTTGGTGGGTCGAGACGCTGGGTGCTACTTGGTGGGTCTGGCCGCTGGGTGCTACTTGGTGGGTCAAGACACTGGGTGCTACTTGGTGGGTCGAGACGCTGGGTGCTACTTGGTGGGTCAAGCCGCTGGGTGCTACTTGGTGGATCGAGACGCTTGGTGCTACTTGGTGGGTCAAGCCGCTGGGTGCTACTTGGTAGGTCAAGACGCTGGGTGCTACTTGGTGGGTCAAGACGCAGGGTACTACTTGGTGGGTCAAGACGCTGGGTGCTACTTGGTGGGTCAAGACGCTAGGTGCTACTTGGTGGGTCAAGACGTTGGGTGCTACTTGGTGGGTCAAGACGTTGGGTGCTACTTGGTGGGTCAAGACGCTGGGTGCTACTTGGTGGGTCAAGACGCTGGGTGTTACTTAATGGGTCAAGACGCTGGGTGCTACTTGGTGGGTCAAGACGCTGGGTGCTACTTGGTGGGTCAAGACGCAGGGTGCTACTTGGTGGGTCAAGATGCAGGGTACTACTTGGTGGGTCAAGAAGCAGGATGCTACTTGGTGGGTCAAGACGCTGGGTGCTACTTGGTGGGTCAAGACGGTGGGTGCTACTTGGTGGGTCAAGACGCTGGGTGCTACTTGGTGGTTCAAGACGCAGGGTGCTACTTGGTGGGTCAAGCCGCTGGGTGCTACTTGGTGGGTCAAAACACTGGGTGCTACTTGGTGGGTCGAGACGCTGGGTGCTACTTGGTGGGTCAAGCCGCTGGGTGCTACTTGGTGGGTCGAGACGCTGGGTGCTACTTGGTGGGTCAAGCCGCTGGGTGCTACTTGGTGGGTCAAGACACTGGGTGCTACATGGTGGGTCGAGACGCTGGGTGCTACTTGGTGGGTCAAGCCGCTGGGTGCTACTTGGTGGGTCGAGACGCTGGGTGCTACTTGGTGGGTCAAGCCGCTGGGTGCTACTTGGTAGGTCAAGACGCTGGGTGCTACTTGGTGGGTCAAGACGCAGGGTACTACTTGGTGGGTCAAGACGCTGGGTGCTACTTGGTGGGTCAAGACGCAGGGTACTACTTGGTGGGTCAAGACGTTGGGTGCTACTTGGTGGGTCAAGACACTGGGTGCTACTTGGTGGGTCGAGACGCTGGGTGCTACTTGGTGGGTCAAGCCGCTGGGTGCTACTTGGTGGGTCGAGACGCTGGGTGCTACTTGGTAGGTCAAGACGTTGGGTGCTACTTTGTGGGTCAAGACGCAGGGTACTACTTGGTGGGTCAAGACGCTGGGTTCTACTTGGTGGGTCAAGACGCTAGGTGCTACTTGGTGGGTCAAGACGTTGGGTGCTACTTGGTGGGCCAAGCCGCTGGGTGCTTCTTGGTGGGTCAAGACGCTGGGTGCTACTTGGTGGGTCAAGACGCTGGGTGTTACTTAATGGGTCAAGACGCTGGGTGCTACTTGGTGGGTCAAGAAGCTAGGTGCTACTTGGTGGGTCGAGACGCTGGGTGCTACTTGGTGGGTCAAGAAGCTGGGTGCTACTTGGTGGGTCGAGACGCTGGGTGCTACTTGGTGGGTCAAGAAGCTGGGTGCTACTTGGTGGGTCGAGACGCTGGGTGCTACTTGGTGGGTCAAGAAGCTGGGTGCTACTTGGTGGGTCGAGACGCTGGGTGCTACTTGGTGGGTCAAGAAGCTGGGTGCTACTTGGTGGGTCGAGACGCTGGGTGCTTTTTGATGGGTCAAGAAGCTGGGTGCTTCTTGGTGGGTTTAAAATGCGAGAAATTGCCTCATTATTTTGTCGCGTCAGTGTTTGGATAGTTTGGTCCCCGAGGACCACTCAGAGCTCCTGTGTTAGTCCAACAGGTCAGGTGAGTGGTGATTTATCATCTAATGTGACAGCTGAACTGTGACCGTGTCCTAGTTACAGGGTCGGTCACTGTATCCCAGCTACGTGTCGGTCACTGTATCCCAGCTACGGGTCGGTCACTGTATCCCAGCTACGGGTCGGTCCTTGTATCCCAGCTACGGGTCGGTCCCTGTATCCCAGCTACGGGTCGGTCACTGTATCCCAGCTACGGGTCGGTCACTGTATCCCAGCTACGGGTCGATCACTGTATCCCAGCTACGGGGTCTGTGTATCATGAGCCCCCCCCCCTCCCTCCTTTCCAGTGTCCCTTTCCATGTTTTCCCTCTCACTTCTTCCATTTTCAGTTCTGACTCCCATCTATTCCCCCCGTTACTAGTCTCTTATCTGTTGTTCCCTCCCTCCAGGCCTTCTCTTCTGGTGTTCCCCTCCCAGCTCTCCCCCCACCTGTTGAGACCACTCCGGTTCCCCTGCTCACTAGTCCTCGCGCCCAACAAAACTATATCATTGTTTTCATGACGGAAACGCCGCCAGCCAGCCAGCCAGCCAGCCAGCCAGCCAGCCAGCCAGCCAGCCATTCAGACTAGGTTCGGGAGGCTGACGCCAGCTTGGCCTTCACGTGCTCATCTCTTATCATATCTTATCCCTCTTTCACTTTGCATCTTTTAGTCACTTACTTGTTATATTTAGCGTTTGTCCTTTGGAAATTTGTTAGTATAATAATTTAAACAGTTTTTACTGTAGTTGCTGTATATTTAGGTTTTGTATTTTGTATATTTTAGGTAGAACTAAAGTCCAGGGCTTATACTATGTATATTTATATTTTCATGGCGGGTAGTATATATTTTTACAGCTTACAAGGACTATGTTTCTGACTATTGACACCTCTCATAGGAGGATATTCTGGTGTCCTCTGGTAACGTGGTTTAGTAAGGACGGTTAATGGCCTGCCGCCTTGTCTCTCAGGACCTGTCCACCTCATATATTGCGGTTCTGGTCAAGTATGGAATTCAGATTAATTTTCCGCGAAATGATGCGCTATTGAGTCAGTTTACTAATTGTTTGTCCTAGTCAGAGGTTTCTCCTCCGCCTCACTTCCGTCACGGTTCAATTTTCTGTTTTCTCTGTTCGGCGGCACTTTCCTCGTCCAAAACTGATTCCTCCTTCATCAGGGCTTTTCCTCTATTTCCCTGCCGCTGGCTCTAAGCATCCAGCTATCTTCACCCTCTCTCTTATTATCTGTCCTACACACAGCCTGTTATTGACCATACACAAGGCTCACTATCAGTGACACATGGTACCTCTAACTCCCTTCATCTCTCTCTCATATATATATATATATATATATATATATATATATATATATATATATATATATATATATATATATATATATATATATATATATATATAAAATATATATATATATATATATATATATTTATATTATATATATATTATATATATATATATTATATATATATATTATATATATATATTATATTTATATATATATATATATATATATATATATATATATATATATATATATATATATATATATATATATATATATATATATGAGAGAGAGATGAAGGGAGTTAGAGGTACCATGTGTCACTGATAGTGACACATGGTACCCTATTAATGCCACCTCTTGTTCTGTCTTATGTTGATGAAATTAATACCCTATTAATGCCACCTCACCCCATCCACCTCACTAAAATGTAGATATAAAATCGGAGATGCGTAAGTTCTATTCAGTTGTGTATTTGTAAACTAAAGTCTTTGAAAATGTAATAAGTTTTACGAAACGCGCTCGTGTCGCGTCAGACTAGAAATAAAAATGAATTTTGGAGAATTGATTTTTGATTTACCTCCAACAGTGAAAAGAAATGTACGAAAGATTGAGAAAATTCGTGTTAGAATTATTAATCTTACTTTTTCGGTCATATTTAATAATATATGTCTACAGGAAAGACTGCTACCAAAATATACTAATATATATATATATATATATATATATATATATATATATATATATATATATATATATATATATATATATATATATATATATATATTGTGACGGTAACGCGTTGGTGTTCGGCTGTTCAAAGCTAGGGGTATGGCCTCGTCACATAGTATTAAAAAAAAAAATAGAAAATCTGGAACTTCGTCTGTGGTAAGGTAAGGAGAAGACACACAAAACACAAGTAAACTTTAACAATGAAATTTTAATTACGTTAAATAAACAAAACATGAATAAAATGGACTTGCAAATTCGTATAATAAAATCAATCAATCAAAATAATGAGAATAATTAAATGACACAATGAAAAGTTACATTAAGACAAAATAACAAGAAGTGCAATATAAAAGTAAATGAAAGGGGCTGGAATATTGGCTTTAAGCTATCACCTCTCTCAGTATACGTACGCTAAAGCTTACGTCTAGCAGGAAGAAGTGTTAACTGTGAAAGCACGGAATATTCTGAGGACTGAGGTCGTGGCGGCCCCAGACATCAAGTAGTATGGGGGGGTGGAGTGCAGTTGCAGCCCTACCGGCGACCAATCAGAGGAGCCGGCAGTAAGACGGGTAGTTTGGCGGTTTGAGTCTGAGCAGGTGTTCCTGGCTGCATACGTTTTGCGCTCTGGCAAACCTTGGAGATGTTGTTGTCGTTGTTGGACATTTCTTCCATAGTAGTTTTATATATTTGTTGCGACGTATTTGTGGAGGGAAGAGCAGGCTCAATCTCTTGAAGGAGATTATTGTCACAACTCTCCCCCGAAGCCTGCGGTTCTGGAAGAAGTACGTCGTTATGTGGTGGAGAAATGGATGGAGTTGCTTCTACTTCATAAACTCTGGAGAGATCATTGGCTAAGATGTTGTCGGAATCTTGGTATAGCGTGTCTCCAGGTTGAATTTCTGCAGTTAGCAAGCCCATAGTAGAAGACGTGGAGATGGGAAGTGGGCGTGCTGCAGGAGGTGTAGGATGGTGTGGTCCGTGTTGATGGTGGACCGTGCACTTTTCAGGTGTGGAGTGAAGTGCTGGAGCTTCAGGATGAGGAAGAGTAGCTCCTTGCCAATTGTTCCGTAGTTCCTTGTAGCAGTAATTGCTGACAGGTGTATTCTCCTCGCCTCGTTGCTGCATCGCGACACCACCAACGTCGGTACCACTGGCGTCGACATGGAGGATGAAGGGCTTATCTGACGAGGTGAGAGTGGAATTAGAATAGGGCAAAGGAGCACGATTATTATCCTGAAAGCATTTGGGAAGATCATTAAGGATTTCGGAATTAGAAAGCGCTGACTCCTTGTCAGTGCTTTCGGGAGGAGAAGCTGGGATGGTCTCACTGTGGATGTAGGGTTCTGTGAAGGTAGAACAGTTAGTCAGGACAGTGGGAGGAGTACCATTATATTGCTTCAGGAGGTTTACGTGGCACAACTGGGTCTTCCGCCGCCTATCTGGAGTCTCTATTACGTAGTTGTTATTATTCCTGCACTCTTTGACGCGGTAGGGTCCTGAAAACCTGTTTTGTAAAGGTGAACCTGGGATAGGGAAATATGCAAGGACGAAGTCTCCCGGCTTGAATTTTCTTACTTTGCTGGTCTGGTCGTAATGAGTCTTCATTCTCTCCTGGGCTTTCAATAGATTATCATGGGCAAAACGGTGGACTCTCTCTAGAATGTGTTGAAGGTTTTGAAGAAACTGGGGCACATTCTGATGCTCACTGAAGGTGGCATCTCGGAGAGAGTCTTTGAAAGCCTTAAAGGGAGTATGGCACTTACGGCCGTAGAGCATCTCATAAGGAGATACTCCTAGGGACTCATTGGGGAGACTTCTGAAAATACACATTATAAGGTCAATCTGCTTATCCCAATCCTTAGAGGTTTCACTACAAAACTTTTTCAAGAGTGCTTTGATAGTCTGATGACTACGTTCAAGAGAACCCTGTGAAGCAGGATGATAGGGGCTGGACAATACCTGTTTGATGTTGAACTCCTCCAGTGTCCTTTTGAAGAGATCACTGGTGAAGTTGGTACCACAGTCGCTCTGAATCTCCCTGGGAAATCCGTATTGAGTGAAGATCTTCAATAGATGTTTTATAACCGTAGCAGCCGTGATGTTCTTCACTGGAACTGCTATGGGAAATCTGGTGGTAGGACACAGGATGGTTAGGATGTAGGCGTTACCTGAACTGGTCCGAGGTAAAGGACCAACACAGTCTATTATGAGTCTGTGGAAAGGTTCCGCAGGCACCTGTATGGGGATCAGTGGCGCTCTGGGAATGGAGATGTTCGGTTTGCCTGCCATCTGACATGTATGACACTGTTTTACGTACTGTTTGACGTTATTTACCATACCTGGCCAGTAGTAGTCTTGACGAATTCCATGGTAAGTCTTGTTGAAGCCGTAGTGGGAGAGTGCTCCGTGGGCCAGGTGTAGAATAGTGGGCCGCAGGCTGGTAGGAATCACAAGTTGTTCGATGTTGGCCCAATCGTCCTCCTCCTTCAGTTTACTGGGTCTATATCTGCAGTAAAGCAAGTCGTTCTCTAGGAAGAACCCAGGAATACTGTCGGGTTGAGTCTCAGCCTGGAAAAACAATGGTGTTAAAGTAAGATCTTCCCTCTGCAACTTACGGAACTCCAACTTGGTCAGATGCGGGGGTAGTTTCTGAGGGTCTTGAGGGACAGCGGTAGCAGTAGAGTCAGCTGGCTGTGGACGTGCGGCTTGTGCACGGGTGGTCACGAGAACCGGAGGAGAAACTTCATCACTCTCTGGAACCTCTGCTGGAACATACTCTAGAATAGGGTTTATTGGCACAGAGTTACACACCTGGGGTTTGTCCATGACGATCAGGTTGGTCGGTTGCAGGTCTTCTGCCAAGTCGTTGCCTAGGAGAAGTTGCACTCCAGGCATGGGAAAAGGCTTTTCCCTGACGGCGACTTGGACTTCTCCGTTCACGTAGGGACAATCCAGGTGGACTCTGGCGAGAGGGTATGGAGTGGTAGCAGTGAGGTCAGTGATGAAGACAGTTTCTCCGGTGTAGGTGATGTTGGGCACAGCCGACTTCAAGATGATCGATTGTAGAGCCGCTGTGTCCCTCAAGATCTTCAATTTGAAACGTCCCTCCGGATTTGAACCGTTGGCAGAGACAGTTCCAGTATACAGGTGGTTACTGAAAAGAGAAAGATCATTAACATTAACACCAACATTCATCACAGGCTTACCGGACTTAGGAGGAGTTGGTTTGGGTTTTTGTTGTTCAGTGGTTCCCTTGTATTGAGACTTACCACACTTGTCTATGGTATGTCCATAGAGTCTACAATACTTGCAGTACAGTTGTGAACCAGCTTGATCAGGGCTCACTTTCTCGTAACTGTACCATGACTTCTTACTGGAGGATGGTTCGGGTGTCAGCCGGTGGATGAGGCTGTAAGTGTCAGCCGACTTAGCACACTTCAGGTAGTCGGTTTCTTCTTTATCTGCTAAGTAGAGGCGGACAGGAGGCGGCACACGTCTCAAGAATTCTTCAACAAGCATCAGGTTGACGAGTTCTGTAAAAGTAGAGACCTGTGCTGCTTCCAGCCATTTCATGAAATACCTCCGTTTCGTGTTAGCAAACTCGAGGAAGGTAGTGGTACTTGCCTTCAGGTGGTCACGGAATTTCCTTCTATAACTTTCAGTAGAGAGGAGGTAGGCGTCCAACACTGCTTGTTTCAGAGTGTGGTAGTCATTCTCAGACGCCAAAGTACTGAGTGTGACTGCAGCTCTACCTGTAAGATGGACTCTGAGAAGTGTGGCCCATTGGTCGACAGGCCAACTGAGTTGATTAGCAAGGGTTTCAAAGGTGGTAAAGAACACATCAACTTCTGCTTCTACAAAGGATGGCATTAACTTACTTGCATGTGATATATTAAAACTGACGGGAAGATTGGCAGTAGCTTGCTGGCGTTGAGCGAGGTGTGAAGTTTCCAACGTGTATTCGCGTTGACGACACTCTAGAGCCAGAGTTGCTTGTTGCTTGTCATGTTCGCGTTGCATCTCCAACTCGCGTTGTTTGGTTTCAAGCTGTACTCTTTCCCGCTCCTGGAGTGTTTCAAGCTGTACTCTTTCCCGCTCACGGAGCATTGCAAACTCACGTTCCTTGAGTGCGATTTCTTCCCTTCTTAAGGCAGCCTCACGTTCTTGTTCTTCCCTTCGTATGGCAGCTGCTTCCCTTTGCTGTTCGCGGGCTTCCTTTTGCTGCTCACGTTCAATCTTGGCCAGCTTCAATTTGAGTTTCATCGTTGCCAAATCAGTTTTTTCTGCAATATAGTAAGTTTCATGAGTTTCAGAGTCTATCTTACCTTGCTCTAAATAGTAATCCAGCAACAGGTTGTGTAGGTCATTTTTGTTGGCTTGGTAGGGAACTTCTAGTTGATACTCATGTGCAAGAGTTTGTAATTCAGTCTTCTTGGCACGACTTAAAGTCCCTATTTCACCTGCTGGATTTGCACGGAAAGCTTGGAGACGAAACATGGTGAAATTAGCAAATAAAGGTACACGAATATTCAATAGTGAATGTCAGAAACAGGACAACGTGGCAACTGATACCTATCCTGTGAGATCTTTAACAATTAAAGTTAAGTAAAAGATGTTAAATGATTAAATTAAATCAAGGGCGCAGGAAATCTTGTACCCGGTACTCATGTAAGAGGATAAGGGCAAGAAAATCCTACTAACAAATGAAACAGAGTTTCGAAAACAAATGAAACAGTTAAATGCCTCAAAAGTAAAATTGGTAGTCCAAGGATGTAGGCATACCTTGCCAAGTCTCTATAGGACATAAAGCAAGTTTTTCCTACTGAATTTAATATGATACTTACAGAATTAGCGAACTTTTGTGCTCTGAAAAAGTAAGCTAATTCCCTACCGTTGTATGTATCATCATCTCTGACTGACGTGTAGGGGTGCGAGGTGTCAACTGGTGACGAGAACTGCTGCTGAGGTCCCAATTCAGCAACTACAGTTCGAGCTAGAGGAACTATGGCCCTCTTTGTCCTCCTACAGTCAGATTGCAGAAGATTGGGTACTCTTGACCCGGGGCAGACCACAGTACCAGGGTACCTATATGATGATCTGTCAAAAATGAGAAATATTCAAGGGACAAAGATGGTAAACACGAGTAATAACACGGAGGGAGAGATGACCAATTAAGAGTATGACTGAGGCCTACAGTCACCACGTAATCCAAAGTTGTCTCACCTTCACCATATGTTACTCTCGTAATGCACAATACACCGCACCTTATAAAAAATGAAATTGAATATGAAAAATAGTATAGCTACGTTAACAAAGTTAAATACGCTTACCATAAATTACCACTTGGCACCAGTACCTGAGTGAAGCTCCTAGGACAGGCCCCCATATAATATGTGACGGTAACGCGTTGGTGTTCGGCTGTTCAAAGCTAGGGGTATGGCCTCGTCACATAGTATTAAAAAAAAAAATAGAAAATCTGGAACTTCGTCTGTGGTAAGGTAAGGAGAAGACACACAAAACACAAGTAAACTTTAACAATGAAATTTTAATTACGTTAAATAAACAAAACATGAATAAAATGGACTTACAAATTCGTATAATAAAATCAATCAATCAAAATAATGAGAATAATTAAATGACACAATGAAAAGTTACGTTAAGACAAAATAACAAGAAGTGCAATATAAAAGTAAATGAAAGGTGCTGGAATATTGGCTTTAAGCTATCACCTCTCTCAGTATACGTACGCTAAAGCTTACGTCTAGCAGGAAGAAGTGTTAACTGTGAAAGCACGGAATATTCTGAGGACTGAGGTCGTGGCGGCCCCAGACATCAAGTAGTATGGGGGGTGGAGTGCAGTTGCAGCCCGACCGGCGACCAATCAGAGGAGCCGGCAGTAAGACGGGTAGTTTGGCGGTTTGAGTCTGAGCAGGTGTTCCTGGCTGCATACGTTTTGCGCTCTGGCAAACCTTGGAGATGTTGTTGTCGTTGTTGGACATTTCTTCCATAGTAGTTTTATATATTTGTTGCGACGTATTTGTGGAGGGAAGAGCAGGCTCAATCTCTTGAAGGAGATTATTGTCACAATATATATATATATATATATATATATATATATATATATATATATATATTTATAAATTTGTGAGGGGTACCACCTCTGGTGCCAATGTGGGGACCCATAGCCTCGGAGAAGAAAATAAAAAGTATTCAGAGGAGACCTTGTGGTTTCTCACTGAACACTAATATTATCTTCTCCTACCACCCCCATTCTTTTGTATGTACACATATATATTTGCTTTATTTGAACTTTGTTACAAAAAAGGAGGTACATATGGGTTACAAAGATGGTTATCATAGGTTGTCGAGTTCCTCCAGTTCCTCAGATGGCGGGCAGGAACCCTGGATGCAGTGCGCATTTCCCCTCTGTATCGCCACACTGAGGCGCTGGAAAAGAAAGCTTGCAGCTCTAGGGTCCCTTGTTGTTTCAATGAGCCTAGAACCCAGTTCCTTCAAAAAACTGGTAGCACTTTTACCCCAGGCGCCGAGTGTCTCAGAAGCAATGGGGACAAAATTGTAGTGGTGATCGTGGTGGTGATCGTAGTGGTGATCAAAATTGTTTAGTGATATATATATATATATATATATATATATATATATATATATATATATATATATATATATATATATATATATATATATATATATATATATATATCACTTTACCTAAGGGGATGGCAGAAGAAGCCGCTACCAGCCAGCTCACCCCTCCCGAAGCCAGTCAAAGGAGAGGCACATGCAGTGGTTGTGGGAGCAACATCAGCATCAACTCGATCTCCAGAGTCATACGCCAGCATGGTGACTGTCCTGGGTCAGGGAGGCCTCCCGTGGGAGGAGGCAGCACTCAGGAGCCTGTTGCACCAGTACAAATCGCAACAGATTACATTGCAACAGACGACCTGCTAGAGGCAATTAAAGCAACGTCAACCAGGACACTCACCCACATCCCAAAGGCCTCTCGCCCTTTTGCTGCAGGGAAATACACGGACCTCATCGCAAAAGTCAACAGAGGGTCAAATAACCTTGATGCACCTGATACCATCAAAGCCTGGCACAATCTGTTACTTTTTGGCAATGCATGCTTAGGTGTACCAGACAGAGGAGGCAAGACACTGGCCTCATCCGTCAATAAAGCAATTAGGGATTTTCCTAGGGCTGACAACCTAGTCCGCCTCCCCAAACACACCAAACACCGCCGAGGCAGACCAAGTACGACAATCAGCGACAACAGAAAATTAGGTACCCAAGTCAGCAAGAAAATTGAAGAGGGCAATACAGTCGGGGCACTCAGGTTGATCACAAGTGAGGACAAAATTTTGCCCAGGGATGAAACCACAGCCCAAGCACTGAGAGAAAAACACCCCCTCAGGGCCGTAGGTGGACCTCCCCCACAGGTCAGGCTCGCCCCTAACCAGGAACCTCTCGTCCTCCGGGAGTCAGAGGTTTATAAAGCTATCGTTTCATTTCCCCCGGGCTCCTCAGGAGGCTACACAGGGGTAAGACCTCAACATGTGAAGGAAATGGTGAACCCTGTTCTTGGCCCAGCTGCAGAAGCGCTCCTGACAGAAATCACATCGTTTGTCAACAACTGCCTCGCCGGGTTAATCCCTGATGAAATCAAACCATTCTTCTTTGGTGCATCCCTATGTGCCCTTAAAAAGAAGGGGGGAGGGATCAGACCCATTGCCGTTGGTAATACCCTTCGCCGCCTAGTTGCAAGGGCTGCTGTCAGAAGTATCCGAACGGAAGCAGCCACCATGCTGCAACCCAACCAGCTGGGGTTTGGAGTCCCCCAAGGCTGTGAAGCAGCGGCTCATGCTGCACGAGCCTACATTAGCTCTCTTACTGAAGACCAGGCAGTAGTAAAATTAGATTTTAAAAACGCTTTCAACTCGGTCAAAAGGGAAGCAATCCTCACTGCAGTCCAGGAACATTGCCCAAGCATTCTCCCGTTTGTGTCAGCAGGCTACAGCAAAGACTCAACCCTCCTGTTTGGCAAACATGAAGTCACCTCAGCAGAGGGAATTCAACAGGGTGACCCACTTGCACCGTTCCTCTTTTGCATAGCGGTTCGAGAAATTACAACCAGACTGTCCAGCGAGCTCAACATCTGGTTCCTGGATGATGGCACTCTGGCAGGCACACAAGATTCCCTGCTAGAAGACCTACAGCTGGTGAAGACACGGGGGGAGTCCATGGGTCTCGTTCTTAACCCCTCTAAGTGCGAAATTATTGCATCTAGTGAAGTAATCATTAGAGCAGTGAAATCAGTTCTACCAGAAGCCTCAGTCGTTAAACCTACCGACAGCACACTACTCGGAGCACCTCTGGGCCACAATGCCATTGCTGCAGTCCTTGACGAAAAGTTTAGAGACCTAAAGAGGATGGAAGAGAGAATTGGGGACTTGGACTCCCACGATGCCCTCTACCTTCTCACAAAGTGCCTTACCTTGCCCAGGCTAACATACTTCTTAAGGTGTGCACCAACTTTTGGCAACCCACTTCTAAATCAATATGATGAGCTCCTCAGGTCAATATTCAGGAAGGCGCTCAACCTAGATTTAGATGACAGTCATTGGGACCAAGCAACACTCCCAGTGAGATTTGGAGGGATAGGCATACGAAAGGCAACTGAGGTAGCACTTCCAGCATTCTTATCCTCATGTACAGCAGCCAACGAATTGGTAGGGCAGATCCTACCAGAGCGTATGAGAGAGACAGCGGGAACTCACGATCAAACGTTCATCGAAGCAGCCAGACAATGGGACACCATTGCACACCCTCAACCCCGACCACAAGTCCCAAAAGACCACAAGCAGGCCCACTGGGATAGCCCCATAATGGAAAAGACTGTCACAGCAATGATTGACAACGCTGATGCTGAAAACAAAGCCCGCCTCCTAGCGGTAACAGCACCCCACGCCGGGGATTTTTTATTTGCTGTGCCCAATGCAGCCCTGGGAACTCGCCTCAGTCATGACGCTCTCTGCATTGGAGTTGCCCTTCGCATTGCCGCCCCCATCCTCACCGAACATAGGTGCATCTGCGGAACTGCGATGGCAGACCAATATGGTCGTCATGGTCTGGTATGTCGTAAATCACAGGGTAAAATCGCAAGACATGAAGAAGTCAACGACATCATCAAGAGGAGCCTCGCCACAGCCCGCTGCCCGGCACAAAGAGAACCATACTTATCCAGACCTAACGACCCTCAGAAGCGCCCTGATGGGGTCACCTTGCTACCTTGGAAGGATGGTAAGCAAGTGGTATGGGACTACACGTGCGCTGCCACACTGGCCAGTATCTACCTCCACTACAGCACACGTGAAAGCGGTGGTGCTGCTTCTTTCAGGGAATCGCAGAAAATTATTAAATACAGAGGTCTAGCACACTGCTACAGCTTTGTTCCGATCGGCTCGGAGACCCTCGGTTCGTGGGGAAAATGTGCATTGAAGTTCCTGAAGGAATTGGGGGACAAATTGATCAGCGCTACAAAAGACCAGAGAGGAAAAAGTTTCTTGTTCCAGCGCCTCAGTGTTGCGATTCAGAGGGCAAATGCCTGTTGCGTCTTGGGCACTAGTCCAACTTCAGAGGAATTCGAAGAAGTGTTTGACTTGCAACAATGATCGAACCCGTCTGTGACATTCATCAATGTTTCCCATTGTTGTGTTTTTCAAGAGATCCTTAACCTTTAAGCACCTTTTTGCATTATTATTTTTGTATCAACCCATGTATATCTTGTAACCATCAAATGCATAATAAAGCACAAAAAATAAAAAAGGAAGGGGGTGGTAGGAGAAAAGCACACAGAAACTGTATTGGAGGGGATCTAAACATTCCCTCTAATGCGTTATGCGTGGTTTCCTCCGAGGCTATGGGTCCCCCTTCTTCCAGCTAGAAGTGTATATATATATATATATATATATATATATATATATATATATATATATATATATATAT
>NC_091202.1:15155894-15218394 GCF_040958095.1 Procambarus clarkii | reverse complement strand
AGAGGTGCAGGTAAACAGTGTGGGGAGAGGGGGGGCAGACGTGGCCGGGAAGCAGAGAGAACGCAGACGGCGTTCTGTGTTTGGAGACGCTGACGGAGTCAGGCTAGAATAGAATTTAATGTGAATAATAGAAATTTGAATATCGTTCAAAGTTACTATTTCAAATCACAAGAGACACAAAGTGAGAGAGACAAACAAACAATAAACAGAAAACGTGAGAAGGGAAACTGAAAAAAGTCTCACCAGCGACGAATGCAAAAATGGAGAATAATATTGTGGGGCGAGACAGGAGGAACGAGAGAGTTGAAATAGAGGAGCGTGCTGGTTGGGTCGTCTCGTATGATCCCATCCAACGGTGTCATGGCACCGCCTTCCCCCAACCTCTGCCAACCACGGTGACCCCGTCCCAACGGCGTCAGTGGCACCTTTCCGTCCTCACTCCTGCGAGCAGCGGCGTCTTATAGC
Organism: Procambarus clarkii; assembly: GCF_040958095.1. Lineage (NCBI taxonomy): Eukaryota > Metazoa > Arthropoda > Malacostraca > Decapoda > Cambaridae > Procambarus > Procambarus clarkii. The sequence goes on along the minus strand of NC_091202.1, from coordinate 15,217,929 downwards.
CACCGGGGTGGCCTTAAACCTTCCCTTTCCACGATGTCAGTGCCAAAAGGCAACCCTCCCCATCCCTATCCATCCGCGGTGTCAGTGCCATTATAGCACCCACACCCATCCCCTCCGGTGTGCTGGCACGGGGGCACCTATCCCCTCCCTCTCTCTCTCTCACGCAGTGAGAGGTGGGCCCCGCCGACAGGAAGGCGGCCACACAGGAGGCGTAGATGGAGGTCATTTGGAGGACTGAGACAACACGTAGACGGAAGACTGTAGTGAGACTCAGTGGAGTTGGGCGGAGCTGAGGTAGTCGGGGTGGACAGGGGGGGTGTTGTGGGTGTCTAGGGCCGTGGTGTGGGTGTCTGGGGCCGTGTTGTGGGTGTCTGGGGCCGTGGTGTGGGTGTCTGGGGCCGTGTTGTGGGTGTCTGGGGCCGTGTTGTGGGTGTCTGGGGCCGTGGTGTGGGTGTCTGGGGACCGTGTTGTGGGTGTCTGTGGCCGTGTTGTGGGTGTCTGTGGCCGTGTTGTGGGTGTCTGGGGCCGTGGTGTGGGTGTCTGGGGCCGTGTTGTGGGTGTCTGGGGGCCGTGGTGTGGGTGTCTGCGGCCGTGGTGTGGGTGTCTGGGGCCGTGTTGTGGGTGTCTGGGGGCCGTGTTGTGGGTGTCTGGGGAAGTGTTGTGGGTGTCTGGGGCTTGTTGTGGGTGTCTGGGGCCGTGTTGTGGGTGTCTGGGGCGTGGAGTGGGTGGCCGGGGCAGTTTTGTGGGTGTCTGGGGCCGTGTTGTGGGTGTCTGGGGGCCGTGTTGTGGGTGTCTGGGGGCCGTGTTGTGGGTGTCTGGGGGCCGTGTTGTGGGTGTCTGGGGCCGTGTTGTGGGTGTCTTTGGGCCGTGTTGTGGGTGTCTGGGGGCCGTGTTGTGGGTGTCTGGGGCCGTGTTGTGGGTGTCTGGGGAAGTGTTGTGGGTGTCTGGGGCCATGGTGTGGGTGTCTGGGGCGTGTTGTGGGTGTCTGGGGCTTGTTGTGGGTGTCTGGGGCCGTGGAGTGGGTGTCTGGGGCAGTTTTGTGGGTGTCTGGGGCCGTGTTGTGGGTGTCTGGGGCCGTGTTGTGGGTGTCTGGGGCCGTGGTGTTGGGTGTCTGGGTTTATGGTGTGGGTGTCTGGGGCCGTGGTGTGGGTGTCTGGGGCGGTGGTGTGGGTGTCTGGGGCCGTGGTGTGGGTGTCAGGGGCCGTGGTGTGGGTGTCTGGGGCCGTTTTGTGGGTGTCTGGGGCCGTGGTGTGGGTGTCTGGGGCCGTGGTGTGGCTGTCTGGGGGCCGTGTTGTGGGTGTCTGGGGCCGTGGTGAGGGTGTCTGGGGCCGTGGTGTGGGTGTCTGGAGCTGGAGTAGGCGTCCATACCATCTGAAGACAGGTGGTACTCGAGACAGATGGTGTTACACATTATCAAAGTAAAAAATGTTGTAATTGCGAATATGACAAAAAACTTTTATCTCTCATCAGCTCATTAGAACTGATTATTGTTAGCTTTTCATTAGGAAGAAACTTTTTTGTTTAATGCTCAGATTCAGTCTTATTAGATACAGTGTGAAGGTGAGTGAACACTCTCTCTCTCTCTCTCTCTCTCTCTCTCTCTCTCTCTCTCTCTCTCTCTCTCTCTCTCTCTCTCTCTCTCTCTCTCTCTCTCTCTCTCTCTCTCTCTCTCTCTCTCTCTCTCTCTCTCTCCTCTCTCTCTCTCTCTCTCTCTCTCTCTCTCTCTCTCTCTCTCTCTCTCTCTCTCTCTCTCTCTCTCTCTCTCTCTCTCTCTCTCTCTCTCCTCTCTCTCTCTCTCTCTCTCTCTCTCTCTCTCTCTCTCTCTCTCCTCTCTCTCTCTCTCTCTCTCTCTCTCTCTCTCTCTCTCTCTCTCTCTCTCTCTCCTCTCTCTCTCTCTCTCTCTCTCTCTCTCCTCTCTCTCTCTCTCTCTCTCTCTCTCTCTCTCTCTCTCTCTCTCTCTCTCTCTCTCTCTCTCTCTCTCTCTCTCTCTCTCTCTCTCTCTCTCTCTCTCTCTCTCTCTCTCTCTCTCTCTCTCTCTCTCTCTCTCTCTCTCTCTCTCTCTCTCTCTCTCTCTCTCTCTCTCTCTCTCTCTCTCTCTCTCTCTCTCTCTCTCTCTCTCTCTCTCTCTCTCTCTCTCTCTCTCTCTCTCTCTCTCTCTCTCTCTCTCTCTCTCTCTCTCTCTCTCTCTCTCTCTCTCTCTCTCTCTCTCTCTCTCTCTCTCTCTCTCTCTCTCTCTCTCTCTCTCTCTCTCTCTCTCTCTCTCTCTCTCTCTCTCTCTCTCTCTCTCTCTCTCTCTCTCTCTCTCTCTCTCTCTCTCTCTCTCCTCTCTCTCTCTCTCTCTCTCTCTCTCTCTCTCTCTCTCTCTCTCTCTCTCTCTCTCTCTCTCTCTCTCTCTCTCTCTCTCTCTCTCTCTCTCTCTCTCTCTCTCTCTCTCTCTCTCTCTCTCTCTCTCTCTCTCCTGCCCCCTGCGGCTACCACCCCTGCGGCTACCACCCCTGCCGCCTGCGGTCACCACCCCTGCCGCCTGCGGCTACCATCCCTGCCGCTTGCGGCGACCACTCCTGCCGCCTGCGGCGACCACCCCTGCCACCTGCGGCGACCATCCTGCCACCTGCGGCGAAAACCCCTGCCACCTGCGGCGACCACTCCTGCCACCTGCGGCGACCACTCCTGCCACCTGCGGCGACCACCCCTGCCGCCTGCGGCGACCACCCCTGCCACCTGCGGCGACCACTCCTGCCACCTGCGGCTACCACCCCTGCCGCCTGCGGTCACCACCCCTGCCACCTGCGGCGACCACTCCTGCCACCTGCGGCGACCACCCCTGCCACCTGCGGCGACCATTCCTGCCACCTGCGGCGACCACCCCTGCCACCTGCGGCGACCACTCCTGCCACCTGCGGCGACCACCCCTGCCGCCTGCGGCGAACACCCCTGCCACCTGCGGCGACCACCCCTGCCACCTGCGGCGACCATCCTGCCACCTGCGGCGACCACCCCTGCCACCTGCGGCGACCACCCCTGCCACCTGCGGCGACCACTCCTGCCACCTGCGGCGACCACTCCTGCCACCTGCGGCGACCACTCCTGCCACCTGCGGCGACCACCCCTGCCGCCTGCGGCCACCACTCCTGCCACCTGCGGCGACCACTCCTGCCACCTGCGGCGACCACCCCTGCCACCTGCGGCGACCACTCCTGCCACCTGCGGCGACCACTCCTGCCACCTGCGGCGACCACCCCTGCCGCCTGCGGCGACCACCCCTGCCACCTGCGGCGACCACTCCTGCCACCTGCGGCTACCACCCCTGCCGCCTGCGGTCACCACCCCTGCCACCTGCGGCGACCATTCCTGCCACCTGCGGCGACCACCCCTGCCACCTGCGGCGACCATTCCTGCCACCTGCGGCGACCACCCCTGCCACCTGCGGCGACCACTCCTGCCACCTGCGGCGACCACCCCTGCCGCCTGCGGCGACCACCCCTGCCACCGGCGGCGACCACCCCTGCCACCTGCGGCGACCATCCTGCCACCTGCGGCGACCACCCCTGCCACCTGCGGCGACCACCCCTGCCACCTGCGGCGACCACTCCTGCCACCTGCGGCGACCACTCCTGCCACCTGCGGCGACCACTCCTGCCACCTGCGGCGACCACCCCTGCCGCCTGCGGCCACCACTCCTGCCACCTGCGGCGACCACTCCTGCCACCTGCGGCGACTACCCCTGCCACCTGCGGCGACCACTCCTGCCACCTGCGGCGACCACCCCTGTCGCCTGCGGCCACCACTCCTGCCACCTGCGGCGACCACCCCTGTCGCCTGCGGTCACCACCCCTGCCACCTGCGGCGACCACTCCTGCCACCTGCGGCCACCACTCCTGCCACCTGCGGCCACCACCCCTGCCACCTGCGGCCACCACTCCTGCCACCTGCGGCGACCATCCCTGCCACCTGCGGCGACCACTCCTGCCACCTGCGGCGACCACTCCTGCCACCTGCAGCGACCACTACTGCCACCTGCGGCGACCACCCCTGCCACCTGCGGCGACCACCCCTGCCGCCTGCGGTCACCACCCCTGCCGCTTGCGGCGACCACTCCTGCCACCTGCGGCGACCACTCCTGCCACCTGCGGCGACCACTCCTGCCACCTGCGGCGACCACCCCTGCCACCTGCGGCGACCACCCCTGCCACCTGCGGCGACCACCCCTGCCGCCTGCGGCGACCACCCCTGCCACCTGCGGCGACCACCCCTGCCACCTGCGGCCACCACTCCTGCCACCTGCGGCGACCACTCCTGCCACCTGCGGCGACCACTCCTGCCACCTGCGGCGACCACTCCTGCCACCTGCGGCCACCATCCCTGCCACCTGCGGCGACTACTCCTGCCACCTGCGGCGACCACTCCTGCCACCTGCGGCCACCACTCCTGCCACCTGCGGCGACCTCTCCTGCCACCTGCTGCGACCACTCCTGCCACCTGCGGCCACCACTCCTGCCACCTGCGGCGACCATCCCTGCCACCTGCGGCGACCACTCCTGCCACCTGCGGCCACCGCTCCTGCCACCTGCGGCGACTACCCCTGCCGCCTGCGGCGACTACTCCTGCCACCTGCGGCGACCACCCCTGCCGCCTGCGGCGACCACCCCTGCCACCTGCGGCGACCACTCCTGCCACCTGCGGCGACCACTCCTGCCACCTGCGGCGACCACTCCTGCCACCTGCGGCCACCATCCCTGCCACCTGCGGCGACCACTCCTGCCACCTGCGGCGACCACTCCTGCCACCTGCGGCCACCACTCCTGCCACCTGCGGCGACCTCTCCTGCCACCTGCTGCGACCACTCCTGCCACCTGCGGCCACCACTCCTGCCACCTGCGGCGACCATCCCTGCCACCTGCGGCGACCACTCCTGCCACCTGCGGCCACCGCTCCTGCCACCTGCGGCGACTACCCCTGCCGCCTGCGGCGACTACTCCTGCCACCTGCGGCGACCACCCCTGCCGCCTGCGGCGACCACCCCTGCCACCTGCGGCGACCACCCCTGCCACCTGCGGCGACCACCCCTGCCGCCTGCGGTCACCACCCCTGCCGCCTGCGGCGACCACTCCTGCCACCTGCGGCGACAACCCCTGCCGCCTGCGGCGACCACTCCTGCCACCTGCGGCCACCATCCCTGCCACCTGCGGCGACCACTCCTGCCACCTGCGGCGACCACTCCTGCCACCTGCGGCCACCACTCCTGCCACCTGCGGCGACCTCTCCTGCCACCTGCTGCGACCACTCCTGCCACCTGCGGCCACCACTCCTGCCACCTGCGGCGACCATCCCTGCCACCTGCGGCGACCACTCCTGCCACCTGCGGCCACCGCTCCTGCCACCTGCGGCGACCACCCCTGCCGCCTGCGGCGACCACTCCTGCCACCTGCGGCGACCACCCCTGCCGCCTGCGGCGACCACCCCTGCCACCTGCGGCGACCACCCCTGCCACCTGCGGCGACCACCCCTGCCGCCTGCGGCCACCACCCCTGCCGCCTGCGGCGACCACCCCTGCCGCCTGCGGCGACCACTCCTGCCACCTGCGGCGACCACCCCTGCCGCCTGCGGCGACCACCCCTGCCACCTGCGGCGACCACCCCTGCCGCCTGCGGCGACCACCCTTGCCACCTGCGGCGACCACCCCTGCCACCTGCGGCGACCACCCCTGCCGCCTGCGGTCACCACCCCTGCCACCTGCGGCGACAACTCCTGCCGCCTGCGGCGACCACCCCTGCCACCTGCGGCGACCACTCCTGCCGCCTGCGGTCACCACCCCTGCCACCTGCGGTCACCACCCCTGCCACCTGCGGCGACCACCCCTGCCACCTGCGGCCACCACCCCTGCCACCTGCGGCCACCACCCCTGCCGCTTGCGGTCACCACCCCTGCCGCCTGCGGCCACCATCACCCCACCCATCAGGCAGCAATACTCCTGCCACAACTGCCTCAAAACACCAAACCTTCCTTTCCCGTTGCCACCACCAACCTTCCCGTTCCTGTGTCAACCTTCCATTTAAGCTTACAAAATTCCATTTCCGCTGCCAGCGAGCAGAACACAAAACTGAGGAGATGCACAGAGGAGGTGATGCATCAGTCAAGGCGAGGACGCAGGGGAGGCCGCAGGGGAGGCCGCAGGGGAGGACGCAGGGGAGGCCGCAGGGGAGGCCGCAGGGGAGGACGCAGGGGAGGCCGCAGGGGAGGACGCAGGGGAGGACGCAGGGGAGGCCGCAGGGGAGGCCGCAGGGGAGGCCGCAGGGGAGGACGCAGTGGAGGCCGCCGCTGCTGCAGAAACTTGGCCCACACTCTCATGAATACTAGAGCATGACTCGGGCGACAAGATGCTTACTGTTTAACCCTTCCACCACCACTACCACCACCTCCAACTGCTGGTAATAACCCCTGGCCTCTGTGCAGGGTTATTAACCTTGGGCTGTGTGGACTCGGTATAGCTGCTCGCGTCATTCTTGTCTTATGGCGGCTCACGCTTCAGTTTGATCTGGAAAGCGTGTTTACATATCCAGTGGTGATTCACAAGGGCATTTGAGGTCACCACTGGATATGTAAAAAAAAAATGTAAGTTACTTAAAACCGTTCAGGTATATTCTAGGTCCTACGTTGTTATTCACTTATCTGTTCTTTTGTAATGATGTTTCCAAAGAGCAGGATACATTTATATAACAGGAAAATCACAAAAAACATTCCAAGGGCATTAGCGCTTTTGTAACTAAGTTCGACTTGATCTTAGCAACACGGTCATTACTAACACAAGTTCTAGTAGCCATGCAGCATCAATACTACTGATGCTGTAGTTATTACTTACATGTAGATAATGAGCCACAATAACATGGCTGAAGATATGATGACCAAAAACACACATCAGATAATGGAGAAACGACGATGTTTCGGTCCGTCCACACACGACTTGGTAATGGTCCAGGACGGACTGAAACATCGTCGCTTCTTCATCTTCTGATGTGTGGTTTGGTCATCTTACTCCACCTCCTGCTCTCTGCTCAACCCATCTTCCAAGACTTACTCTCCCTATATCTATAGTATAGGGAACGTACAAAATATGGACTCTTATATTATTGATTTTGAACAAGGGGTCACGAGAAAAAAGATAAAACAAAATCTAACTTACCCTTAAAATAAAATATATTACATTGACTTAGCCGGTGACAGCAACATGAGAATTAGTTTCAATTTTCAACTATTTATCATTCTTTCTCAATATTCGCTGCGTTTCAGTGAAGGCCTGACAGATTACACGCGGGCTTAATCGTTGCAAATCTCGTCAGCAGCATAACAAATCATGGCCCACATTTCACTCACAGTCGGTTATATCCCCTGGCAAAGCACAACAAATTGGAAACATGGAGTTGGAGGCTTGCGGGGCGTCCGTGGTTGTGTTGTCCTCTGAACCTTTTCCAGTTTCATTATATGCTTCTTCATCATGGAGTCCCCATCTGAAGAAGCATATAATGAAACTGGAAAAGGTTCAGAGGTTTGCAACGAGACTCGTCCCAGAGCTACGAGGGATGGGGTATGAAGAGCGCCTGAGGGAACTGTGCCTTACGACACTAGAAAGAAGAAGGGAGAGGGGGGACATGATAGGAACGTATAAGATACTCAGAGGAATTGACAGAGTGGACATAGACGAAATGTTCACACGGAATAGTAACAGAACGAGAGGACATGGATGGAAGCTTGAAACTCAGATGAGTCACAGAGATGTTAGGAAGTTTTCTTTTAGCGTGAGAGTAGTGGGGAAATGGAATGAACTTCAGGAACAGGTTGTGGAAGCGAATACTATTCATAATTTTAAAACCAGGTATGATAGGGAAATAGGACAGGAGTCATTGCTGTAAACAACCGATGCTCGAAAGGCGGGATCCAAGAGTCAATGCTCGATCCTGCAGACACAACTAGGTGAGTACAACTAGCTGAGTACACACACACACACACACACACACACACACACACACACACACACACACACACACACACACACACACACACACACACACACACACACACACACACACACACACACACACACACACACACACACACACACACACACACACACACACACACACACACACACACACACACAAGAAAGTGAGCCTCAAAGCGATGTGCACTAACATAGATGGAATTACAAATAAAGCAAATGAGCTTGGAGAACTGGTACTAGAGGAAAACCCAGACATAATAGCCCTCACAGAAACAAAGATCACGAAAACGATAACAAATACAGTGTTCCCACAGGACTATTATGTTATGAGGAAAGAGAGGGAAGGAAGAGGTGGGAGTTGGTGTAGCTCTGCTGGTAAGAAAAGGCTGGGATTTTGAGGAGATGGATATTCAGGGCTGTGAAGGTTTCAGTGACTACATAGCAGGTACTGTAACAAATGGAGGGAAAAAATTATAGTCGTAGTCATATATAATCCACCACCAAATGACAGAAGACCTAGACAGGAATATGATAGAAACAACATGGCCACCATTAACATAATAGGAAGAGCAGCTTCTGTTGCTAGCAGGAATGGATCTGGACTACTAATTATGGGAGACTTCAACCATGCGAAGATAGATTGGAAGAACAGAGACCCGCATGAAGGACCAGAAACATGGAGAGCTAAGCTGCTGGACGTGGCAACAAGAAACTTTCTAAGCCAGCACACCAAAGAACCAACAAGAATGAGAGGAGAAGATGAACCAGCAATGCTTGATTTAATATTTACCTTAAATGAATGGGATATAAGGGAAGTTAAGATGGAAGCGCCCTTGGGAATGAGTGACCACAGTGTATTGAACTTTGAGTACCTGGTAGAGCTAGGACTTATCTCCCCTCAAAAAGAACTAGGAATCAAAAGGCTGGCATACCGAAAGGGGAATTATGAACAGATGAGAAGTTTCCTAAGTAAAATACCTTGGGTCACAGACCTCAGAGACAAGTCTGTACAGGGTATGATGGACTATGTTACCCAAAAGTGTCAGGAGACAGAAAACAGGTTCATCCCGGCCCAAAGGGAAAAATCCGAGAAGCAACAGAAGAATCCATGGTATAATAGGGCTTGTATGGAAGCGAAGAAACTGAACAAAAAGGCGTGGAGGAACTTCCGGAATAACAGAACACCAGAAAGCAGAGAGAGATACCAGAGAACCAGGAATGAGTACGTCAGGGTGAGAAGAGAAGCAGAGAAAAATTTTGAAAATGATATAGCAAACAAAGCCAAGACCGAAACAAAGCTACTCCACAGTCACCTCAGAAGGAAAACAACAGTGAAAGAACAGGTATTGAAACTTCGAACAGGCGAGGACAGGTATACAGAGAATGACAGAGAGGTGTGTGAGGAACTCAACAAGAGGTTCCAGGAGGTCTTCATGTGGCACCCGAGTCTGTTGGCACTCATGTGGCATCCGAGGCTGTTGGCACTCCTGTTGCACCCGAGGATGTTGGCACTCCTGTGGCACCCGAGGCTGTTGGCACTCCTGTGGCACCCATGGCTGTTGGCACTCCTGTGACACTTGAGTCTGTTGGCACTCATGTGGCACCCGAGTCTGTTGGCACTCATGTGGCACCTGAGGCTGTTGGCACTCCTGTGGCACTTGAGTCTGTTGGCACTCATGTGGCACCCGAGTCTGTTGGCACTCATGTGGCACCCGAGGCTGTTGGCACTCATGTGGCACCCGAGGCTGTTGGCACTCATGTGGCACCCGAGGCTGTTGGCACTCATGTGGCACCCGAGGCTGTTGGCACTCATGTGGCACCCGAGGCTGTTGGCACTCATGTGGCACCCGAGGCTGTTGGCACTCATGTGGCACCCGAGGCTGTTGGCACTCGTGTCATATTCTCTGCGAGAAAACGTCGACTGCCTCTTGGAGTGGTGAAGATTGTTGCTCTTGAGCGTGGGTAAGGCCCTAAGATGTCCTCTGGTCTTGAGGTAAACGGTTGCTTGAGCGCCTCTTGAGTGGGTTTCCTCACTTTTCCTCACACTCTCGCGTGTCCCACCTCACCCGGGGCCTCACCAGCCCTCAACCATAACATGTTACCCTTGCTTTACCCTCTTGACGCGGTAAAACCCAGTTACATCGACACCACCATCAGCCCCGCGCGGCCGAGAACGGTTATAAAAGGCAGCTTTGGATATTTTGTGCTCTCATCATCCTTTTCCCACCTTGCTCCTCCCCCCCCCCCTCTCTCTCTCTCTCTCTCTCTCTCTCTCTCTCTCTCTCTCTCTCTCTCTCTCTCTCTCTCTCTCTCTCTCTCTCTCTCTCTCTCTCTCTCTCTCACTCTCTCTCTCTCTCACTCTCTCACTCTCTCACTCTCTCACTCTCTCTCTCACTCTCTCTCTCACTCTCTCTCTCACTCTCTCTCTCACTCTCTCTCTCACTCTCTCTCTCACTCTCTCTCTCACTCTCTCTCTCACTCTCTCTCTCACTCTCTCTCTCTCTCTCTCTCTCTCTCTCTCTCTCTCTCTCTCTCTCTCTCTCTCTCTCTCTCTCTCTCTCTCTCTCTCTCTCTCACTCTCTCTCTCACTCTCTCTCTCTCTCACTCTCTCTCTCACTCTCTCTCTCTCACTCTCTCTCTCTCTCTCTCACTCACATCTCCTCCCTTGCCTGTGTGTCCAGAGGGACTTATTATACATTAATGAGTTACAACCGCAAGTTTTGTCCAAGATCTGCGTGTTAGGGGCTGTGTCAGCTCACGCTGGCAAGTGTTCTCAACTGATCAATGCTGTCTTGCTGAATAGGTTTTATTTGCTTGGGCCATCGGAGCCTCGAACCATGGACCACCGAGCTGTAGCGCGCGGCTCTGACCACAACACGTACTAGACAAGTGCATCTCTGAGACGCCTGCTGTCCAACTGAGATTTTAGGTTTGTGCTTTAATTCACTTTAATACGTTTAAATTGCTTTGCTTTGCGTTAACTTTTCCGATTTCAAGAAAATCTTGAACTGACCTTTAGAGGAAGTGTTGGGGCTGAACGCCAGTTGGGCTGGAATATGCTGCAACACAACGGCGATGATTTGAAACAAAAAGTCAACCAATCAGGAAGGCTCCGTTTGAAAGAGCCATTGGAAGCTCATAAACTTGGAGCTCAGCCAATGGGAGCATGCAGTGAGAGGTGGGGATCCCCCGCCCACAGAGAGGTCTTGAAGTTACTCTAGTGGCCAGACATGCAACAGACATACACCGCTGACTTGCTGGTGTGAGGAGGGGAATATTGCTTGGGTAACTTACAATGGTCAGGGTGAAGGAAGCATCCAGTAGTGAGTAGACTTTTCCTTCTCCTCTTTCTACAGAAAAAAACAAAAGGTTACTTGTCAGGAACCTCAACCCGTTCTCTCCTCATACTTGCGTTAAAAATGCGCCGTAATATTAACAATTAAAACACCATTATGTTGACATTTTCTGCACATCAGCATCAATAGGTCAGGTGTGGTTGCTGGCGTTCGTGTTAGAAAATTCAGTGATCTCATCAAGATGATGTGGAGGCGGCAGCGTGGGGCGGCAAGAACAAGTATTATTAAATAGCTCCTAATGGAATACGCCAGATTCTCCCACCACCTAATTCGTTTTTTTTACGGATTAACCATCCCTCTAAGAATGCAGCTTCTTATTTGAACTTAAAGCGACGTAATATTTAATGATTTTAATCCATGGGTGTGGATAGGTTAGGCGGGTGGCGCATGTGTGTTAGTCACTTGCCAGCTGCTTGTTTGGGGTCGGAGTGATAACTTGAGGGGCTGGGGTGTGGGAGCTGGAGCCTGGCCACACTACTGACCCGTGTCTCTGGGATCACCAGGCCTTGTTACTAATCATGGCAGCTCCTGGTGCCTCACCAACATCATTATTCAATGGTCATTAAACGGGCAATTATTTACGGGCTCACCATAGCCCATGCTACATGGACATTTCGTTCTGAGTAGCTAAATCTAAAACAACAACAACAAAGACAATTATTGTGGTCTTTTGTGTAGCAATTTGATCAAGTGAATTGAGCAGTTTTCTCTTGGAGTAACTTTATTGGGCAGTGTTGGTAACAATCAGATCTCGGTGGTGAGAAGCGGAATTATGAGGGTGAGAGATTTTTTATACATAGGTGGGAATTCCAGGGTATTTAACCAACCAGATATCCCATAGGATATCCCATAGGATATCTGGGATATATAAAGAGATATCACCTCTTTCAGGGCTCAGAAGTATGGTGTAGTGGATACAAGTGCGTACCTGCCATCTTGATGGCCAGTGTTCGAGTCCCCTGGTGGGTGTGAGTGTCTAAAGTTCTATACATCAAACTTGTGGTTTATAAGCAAGTCCATTACGGTGCATATTAAGCATGGGAACCGAGTTCTCCCATATAACAGGGCTTGATGAAAAACACATGAGATACCTCACTGTCGCATTTCCTGGAGAGGATGGGATATCTGATTGGTTAAATTCCCCGGAATTCCCACCACTTTTAAGGCTTTGAAGTATGGTGTAGTGGAAACAAGTGCGTACCTGCCATCTTGATGGCCAGTGTTCGAGTCCCCTGGTAGGTGTGAGTGTCTAAAGTTATATATATATATATATATATATATATATGTCGTACCTAGTAGCCAGAACGCACTTCTCAGCCTACCATGCAAGGCCCGATTTGCCTAATAAGCAAAGTTTTCATGAATTGTTTTTCGACTACCTAACCTACCTAACCTAACCTAACCTAACTTTTTCGGTTACCTAACCTAACCTAACCTATAAAGATAGGTTAGGTTAGGTTAGGTAGGGTTGGTTAGGTTCGGTCATATATCTACGTTAATTTTAACTCCAATAAAAAAAATTGACCTCATACATAATGAAATGGGTAGCTTTATCATTTCATAAGAAAAAAATTTGAGAAAATATATTAATTCAGGAAAACTTGGCTTATTAAGCAAATCGGGCCTTGCATAGTAGGCTGAGAAGTGCGTTCTGGCTACTAGGTACGACATATATATATATATATATATATATATATATATATATATATATATTGTGACGGGAAAGTGTTGGAGTGTTGATGTTCGGCAGTCCTCCAATGGCAGGTGTCAAAGCCTGGTCACATTTTAAACAAAAATATAGACTGCTTGCCTGTTGTCTGTGGTAAGTTAGAGGGAGGAACACGTAAAACACAAAATATGAACAATGAAACTTTAATATATTTACTTTAAACATAAATGAAAATAAAGACAAATCTCGGGAAGTTAAATTACAGTTAAATAATAAAGAAAATATAAAGACAATGTGAAATACAAAATTACAATGTTAAAATGGTGCTGAGAATATAGGCTATGGCTGAAACCTCCCTTCGTATACGAGCTAATGAGCGAGTATGCCAGAGAGAGATGTCAACCGTAAGAGCACAATGAATATTCTGAAATGGATAGCTGGTCAGGCTCAGACAACGATTCGTGTAGAGGGCGCTGAGGTGCTGGGTGCAGGTGCGCGGCTGGCGGGTAGCCAATCAGAGGCAGGCAAGCTGGTGAAGGGTAGTTAGCTGGTTTGATGACGAGCCGGCGCGTGGAGGGTGTGTGGAGTACGGGGATCTTGGATACGTTTTGCCTCCTGGTCAAAACGTTTTGTGCTACTGGTGACGTATCTTGAATGTAGCATCTTATACTTGTGTCTTTGGCGTAACATGAAGTAGGGAAGAGCAGGCTCAATCTCTCTTGAAAGAGATTATCGTCACAATATATATATATATATATATATATATATATATATATATATATATATATATATATATATATATATATATATATATAAAATATATATATATATATATATATATATATATATATATACATATATATATATATATACATATATATATATATATATATATATATATATATATATATATATATATATATATATATATATATATATATATATATATATATATATATATATATATATATATATATATATATATGTCGTACCTAGTAGCCAGAACGCACTTTTCAGCCTACTATGTAAGGCCCGATTTGCCTAATAAGCCAAGTTTTCCTGAATTAATATATTTTCTCTAATTTTTTTCTTATGAAATGATAAAGCTACCCATTTCATTATGTATGAGGTCAATTTTTTTTTATTGGAGTTAAAATTAACGTAAATATATGACCGAACCTAACCAACCCTACCTAACCTAACCTAACCTATCTTAATAGGTTAGGCTAGGTTAGGTTAGGTGGCCGAAAAAGTTAGGTTAGGTTAGGTTAGGTAGGTTAGGTAGTCGAAAAACAATCAATTCATGAAAACTTGGCTTATTAGGCAAATCGGGCCTTGCATAGTAGGCTGAGAAGTGCATTCTGGCTACTAGGTACGACATATATATATATATATATATATATATATATATATATATATATATATATATATATATATATATATATATATATATATATATATATATACATATATATATACATATAGGGGTACCACCTCTGGTGCAAATGTAGGGACCCATAGCCTCGGAGAAGAAAATAAAGAGTACTCAGAGAAGACCTTGTGGATCCTCACTGAACACTTTGATATTTTCTTCTCCTACCACCCCTATTCTTTTGGTATGTGTGTATATTTATCTAACTTTATTTGAAAATGTCATTACACAAAAAAAGTTACAATATTGATTACATACAGGGTACAAGGCTGCTTGTCACAAGTTGAATAGCTCCTCCAGCTCCTCAGATGGCGGGCAGGAACCATGGATGCAGTGAGCATTTCCTCTCTGGATTGCCACACTAAGGCGCTGAAAAAGAAAACTGGCAGCTCTGGGGTCTCTAGTTGTTTCGATTAGCTTAGACCCCAACTCCTTTAAAAAGCTAGCAGCACTTTTACCCCAGGCACCAAGTGTCTCTGAGGCAATGGGGACAAAATTGTAGTGGTGCTCAAGGTCTCTGTATTTACGTGACTTGGCCGCTTCCTGGTGATTGGCAGCTCCTCCTGCTTGTGTAGCACTGAAGTCAACATAGGTACTGGCCAAAGTTGAAACGCAAGTGTAGTCCCACACCAACTGTCTACCATTCTTCCAGGGGTTCACCGTAATTCCGTCTGTTCACGGAATTATAGGTTCACCGTAATTATACATATATATATTATTAAATATGACCGAAAAAGTAAGATTAATAATTCTAACACGAATTTTCTCAATGTTTTTTATATTTTTCTTCACCGTTGATGGTAACTGAAAAATCAATTCTCCAAAATTCATTTTTATTTGTAGTCTGACACGACACTTGAGCGCGTTTCGTAAAACTTATTACATTTTCAAAGACTTTAATTTACACACACACAACTATAACTGAACAGAGCTTAAACATCTTCGATTTTTTATTCCTGCATTTGGGTGAGGTGATATGTTACAACAGTTTTGGATGAGGTGAAAACAAACTTTCAACACAAGACAGAACACGAAACAATGGGTATAATATTTTGTAAGTTAAAGGGAAGAATGGAAGTAACTGCAAAGGGCCTATTGGCCCATATTTCTTGATGATTCTATATTGGTGCGGAGTCTTGAAGTGGGTAGAATATAGTTGTGCATTAATTGACTGTTGATTGCTGGTGTCGACTTCTTAATGTGTAGTGCCTCGCAGTTATCTAGCCGCCTGCTATAACTGTATCTATCGATGATTTCCGTGTTTTTTGTTAAGACTTCTCTGGTGATGGTCTGGTTATGGGAAGAGATTATATGTTCCTTAATGGAGCTCTGTTGCTTATGCATCGTTAATCGCCAGGAAAGAGATGTTGTCTTGCCTATATACTGAATTCTTTGAGGCTAGTTCTCTAAAAGAGTGCTTTCTCTAATTTTGTTCTTATGAAATGATAAAGCTACTCATTTAATTATGTATGAGGTCAATTTTTTTTTATTGGAGTTAAAATTAACGTAGATATATGACTGAACCTAACCAACCCTACCTAACCTAACCTAACCAATCTTTATAGGTTAGGTTAGGTTAGAACGCCGAAAAAGGTAGGTTAGGTTAGGTTAGGTAGGTTAGATAGACGAGAAACAACTAGTTCATGAAAACTTGGCTTATTAGGCAAATCGGGGCTTGCATAGTAGGCTGAGAAGTGCGTTCTGGTTACTAGGTACGACATATATTGTCGTACCTAGTAGCCAGAACGCACTTCTCGGCCTACTATGCTAGGCTTGATTTGCCTAATAAGCCAAGTTTTCATGAAATATTGTTTTTTCGACTACCTAACCTAACTTTTTCGGCTACCTAACATAACCTATAAGGTAGGTTAGGTTAGATTTGGTAGGGTTGGTTAGGTTTGGTCATATATCTACGTTAATTTTAACTCCAATAACAAAAAAATTACCTCATACATAATAAAATGGGTAACTTTATCATTTCATAAGAAAAAAATTAGAGAAAATATATTAATTCAGGAAAACTTGGCTTATTAGGCAAATCGGGCCTTGCATAGTAGGCTGAGAAGTGCATTCCGGCTACTAGGTACGACATATATATATGTATGTATCTATCTATCTATCTATATATATATATGTATATATATATATATATATATATATATATATATATATATATATATATATATATATATATATATATATATATATTTATATATTTTTTTTTTTTTTTTTTTTTTTAATTAATAGGGAAGGGAGTACCACCTCTGGCTGGAAGAAGGGGGACCCATAGCCTCGGAGGAAACCACACATAACGCATTGGAGGGAATGTGGGTCCCCTCCAATACAGTTTCTGTGTGCTTTTCTCCTACCACCCCCTTCCCTTTTTTTTCCCCCTTATTGTGTATTTAAAGGTTACAAAACATACAAGACAAATGCCTAAAGGTTATGGATCTATTGAAGCTCCTCCGCTTCTGGACAGGAACCGAGGACGCAGCAAGCATTTCCCCTCTGGATCGCCACACTGAGACGCTGAAATAAAAAACTGGAAGCCCTTGGGTCTCTGGTGACGTCAATGAGCTTGGACCCCAATTCCTTGAGAAATCCCAAGGCACTCTTGCCCTAGGGGCCATGCGTCTCAGACGCTATGGGAACAAAGAGGTATTGACCTTCCAGTCGCCTGTACTTGAGTGATTTTGCTGTTTCCCTGTGGTAGGCCGCCCCACCTGCTTGATCAGCTCCGAAGTGTACATAGGTGTCAGCCAGGGTGGATACACATGTGTAGTCCCACACCAACTGTCTACCCTCCTTCCATGAGTATATGGTGATGCCATCCGGGCGAAGTGCTGGGAAATCCGGGTTTTGGACCCCTAGGATGCGAGGTTCTCTCTCCGCTGGGCACCCAGCTGAGACGAGGCTTCTCTTGATGATGTCATTGACCTCGTTGTGTCTTGCATGCCAGCCCTTTGTGCTTCCGCAATGCAACCCATGCAGTCCGTATTGGTCTGCTTCCACCCTGTTGCAAATACACTTGTATTCAGTGTGAATTGGGGCACCAAGGCGGAGGGCCACTGCTACACGAAGGGATTCTGGATCTAGGCGCGTGCCCATTGCAGACATGGGTACTGCCAGGAGGAAGTCTCCTGCATGGGGGGCACGCACTGCTCTGAGGCGGGCTTTCTCCTTGTCTGATGTTGCGACGCTTAGCATGGCATCAGCTACTTTTTCCACTAGAGGGTGGTCCCAGCCGGACTGTTTGTGTTGTTTTGTTGGCTCTATAATGGTTGCTGGGGCTGCAAGAACATTCCACTGATTTGAACATTCAGTGAAAGCAGGATCGTGTATTCCTGCTGAATCTCTCAGGGTTGCAGGTAAAATATCTCTGACGAGGTCGTGCGATGCATGAGAGGAGGAAAGGAAGGCTGGTAGAGCAATTTGGGAGGCTGTGCGGACACCAAGGCCGCCGAGTCTTACAGGAAGGGTTGCTTGCTCCCACTGAGAGTCGTCCAATGGCAGGTTCAGGACTTTCACCAGCATGGACCTCAGAAGGGTGTCATACACATTTAACTTAGGGCTGCTGTAGGATGGAGAACATCTCAGAAAGTATGTCAACTTAGGGAGAGACAGGCATCTTGTAAGGAGAAAGAGAGCATCATGGGCATCAATCTTGTCAATCCTGTCCTGCATTCTCTTTAGATCAATGATTTTTGCAGCCAGGACCTCCTCGATTGCTCGTGGGCCAATGGGGGCACCCAGGAGAGTGCAGTCCGGTGGCTCGACAACGAGAATGTCTGGAAGAGCATTTTGTATTTGCTCAGTGATGTCTGGGTTGCGGGAGATTATTTCACATTTGGATGCATTGAGAATGAGGCCTAAGGCTGCTCCCTGCTCCTGGATTTTCCTTATATCCCCCAAAATGGTTTCCGGAGTTCCAGCGAGAGTGCCATCATCCAGGTACCAGATGTTTAGCTCGCTTGTCAGACTATCAGTGACCTCTTTGATAGCTAGGCAGAAAAGGAGGGGGGCTAAGGGGTCACCTTGTTTGACACCTTCACAGGAGTTTATTTCATGCTCCCCAAAAAGAAGCTTAGAGTCCCCACTGTAGCACGATCGGATGAATGGGTAAAGGGGACGGAAATGGTTGTGTACAGCCCTGAGGACAGCGTCTCGTCTGACTTGATTGAAGGCATTTTTGAAGTCAAGCTTTACTAGTGCCTTCTGGTCCGGGAGATCAACAGTGTAAGCCCGCGCTGCATGTGCTGCAGCTTCACAACCTAGGGGAATCCCAAACCCGAGCTGATGAGGTTTCAGCAAGGTGGCTGCTTCCTGGCAGATAGATCTCACTGCAGCCTTAGCTACAAGGCGTCGGAGGGTGTTGCCAACGGCAATGGGCCTGATACCCCTATCCTTCTTCTTTAGAGCACAGAGTGCTACTCCATAAAAGACAGGCCTGATGTCCTCAGGGATGCCGCCAGCCAAACACATGTTGGAGAATCTGGTAAGTTCCACTAGAAGGTCCTTTGCAGCGTCTCCAAGCACCGGGTTCAGCATTTGTTTGATGTGCTGGGGTCTTAGGCCTGTAAAGCCCCCCTGCTGAACCTGTTGGGAAAGACATGGCTGCTTTGTACACCTCAGATTCTCGAACAGTCAAGGGTTCTATGCCAGCATTGTTTTCCTGGGGATCCCTGCTGCTGTCGGGGGCTCTGGGTGGGTGTTTGTCTTGAAGAGCCTCTGCTGTCGTGGCGTTCCTGGGGGCAATAGTGTCATCGCTGGTCATGATTCTGATGGCACCTGTGGTATTGCCCTCTTCTATTTTCCTGGTGATCTGTGCTCTCTCTCTCTCGTATATATGTATACATATATGAATATATATATATATGTATATATATATGAAATGTATATATATATATATATATATATATATATATATATATATATATATATATATATATATATATATATATATATATATATATATATATTGTGACTATAATCTCTTGCAAGAGAGATCGAGCCTGCTCTTCTCTACATGAAGTTACGTTTATTATTCAAGATAAAGATGCTACCTTCAAGATACGTCCCTCAGTAGCACAAAACGTTTTGACCAGGAGGCAAAACGTATCCAAGACTAACCCCCGTACTCCACTCCTTCCACGCCGGCTCGTCATCAACCAGCCAACTACCCTTCCCAGCTTGCCTGCTCCTGATTGGTGACTCCCCGACTGCACACCTGCACATTACACCTCAGCACCCTCTACCTGAGTCGATGTCTGGGCTTGGTCCAGCCATTGAAGTCAGAATATCCTTGTGCTCTCAAGCAGTGAACAACTAACTGATATTGCTGTATCAGCTGGATGTCTCGCAGCTAGCGCCATATTCTCAGCACCTGATTATTTTTCACCTTTAAACGTTATGTTATTGTAGAGTAACTTCATCCCTATTATTCATTTATGTTATATTGTTTTTGACTTGTTGTTTTGCACTGTACATTGCCAAGGGATTGTCTTTGTTTATATTTTGTTTTCTAGATTAATTAAAGTTTCATTGTTTATATTTTGTGTTTTGCGTGTCTTCCCTTACTTTACCACAGACAGACAGATAAACAGGCAAGCAGTCTATCTTTTTTTTTTGTAAGTGTGACCAGGCATTGACACCTGCCATTGGAGGACTGCCGAACATCTACACTCCAACACTTTCCGGTCACATTAAATGGGGGTCTGTCCACGGAGCTTCACTCTGGTACTAGTACCAGAACGTCAATTTGTGGTAAGCGAACTTGGCTTTGATACAGTTGCTTTTCAATATTTTCATTACTTTGAATATTTATATGGTGCTGTGTGTATTGTGCATTCCGAGAGTAGCATATTGTGAGTGTTGGATAACTTTGGATTACGTGGTGACTGAAGGCCTCAGTCATTCTCTTAATTGGTCATCCCTCCCTCAGTGTTATTACTCGCGTTTTCCACCTTTTGTCCCTGGGATATTTCTCAATCTCAGACAGATCATCATTTTGGGTACCCTGGTACTTTGGTTTGTCTTCGGGTTAAAGCATCCAATCTTCTGCAATCCGACCGAAGGAGGATAAAGAGGGCCATAGTTCCTCTAGCACGGACTACGTTGCTGAGTTGGGACCTCAGCAGCAGTTCTCGTCACCAGTTGACACCTCGCACCCCTACACGTCGGTCAGAGATGATGATATTTACTTAGGTAGGGAATTAGCTTTCTTTTTCAGAGCACAAAGTTCGCTAATTCTGTAAGTATCATATTTCATTTATTGGGAAAACCCTTGCTTCTGTCCTATAGAGTCTCGGCAAGGTATGCCTACATTCTTGGACTACCTAATTCACTTTTGGAACAATTAAATGTTTCATTTGTTTTAGAAACTCAGTTTCATTTATTTAGTAGGATTTTCTTGCCCTTATTCTCTTACAATGAGTACCGGGTACAAGATTTCCTGCGCTTTTGATTGACTAATCATTTATCATTCTAAAATTAACATTAAGTGTTAAATATTAAATTCCACAGGATAGTTACCAGTTGCCACGTTATCCTGTTACTGACACTTACCATATCAAAAGTATTCGTTGTGCATTTATTTGCTATTTTTCACCATGTTTCGTCTCCCAGCTTTTCGTAACGATCCAGCAGGTGAAATAGGGAACTTAAGTCGTGCCAAGAGGACCGAATTACAAACTCTTGCACACTAGTATCAACTAGATGTTCCCCATGGAGCCAACAAAAATGAATTGCATAACTTAATAATGGATCACCTCTTAGATGAAGGGAAGACTGACTCTGAAACTCACGAAACTTATTCTATTGCAGATAAACATGACCTGGCAACTATAAAACTCAAGCTCGAACTTGCAAAAATCGAGCGGGAGCAACAGCAAGAAGCTATCCACATGAGAGAAAGAGAGGCTGAACTGGCGAAAGAAGCCCTCCAGATAAGGAAAAGAGAGGCTGCAATGTGGAAAGAAGAACAAGAACGTGAGATGGCCCTATTCAGAGAGCATGAGCGAGTACAGCTTGAAGCAAAACAACGTCACCTGGAGATACAACGCGAGCATGACAAACAGCAAGCGGATATGGCTATAGAATGTCGTCAACGAGAACTCACGTTAGAAACTACACACCTCACTCAGCACCAACAAGCTACCGCTAGTCTTCCCATAAGTTTCAATGTCTCCCATGCAAGTAAGGTAATGCCACCATTCGTTGAAACAGAGATTGATGTCTTTTTCACCACTTTTGAGACCCTAGCTAATAAACTTAGCTGGCCTGCTGACCAATGGTCTACCCTTCTCAGAGTGCATCTTACAGGTAGAGCTGCAGTTACTCTCAGTACCTTAGCGTCTGAGAATGACTACCAGACCCTGAAGCAAGAAGTTTTGGACGCCTACCTTCTCTCCACCGAAAGCTACAGACGAAAATTCCGTGACTATCTAAAGGCAAGTAACACCGCCTTACTAGAATTTGCCAATACCAAGAAAAGATATTTCATGAAATGACTGGAAGCAGCACATGTCTATACATTTACAGAGCTCGTCAACCTCATGTTAGTTGAGGAATTCTTGAGACGTGTTCCCCCTTCCGTCCGTTTATATTTAGCAGATAAAGAAGAAACCGACTACATCAAATGTGCGAAATCAGCTGACACCTACAGCCTCATCCACCGGCTTACACCATCACCACCTCCCAGTAAGAAGTCTTGGTATAGTTATGATAAAGTAGGTACAGATCAAGCAAGCTCTCAATTGTATTGTAAGTATTGCAAACTCTATGGACATACCATAGATAGATGTGGGAAGGCTCAATACAAAGGCAATGAAACAACTAAACCCAAACCGACTCCTCCTAAGTCCGGTAATTCTGTGATGAATGTTGGTGTTCCAATTAATGATCTTTCTATCTTCAGTAAACACCTGTATCCTGGAACTGTCTCTACCAACGGTACAGATTCGGAGGGACGTTTCAAATTGAAGATCTTGAGGGACACAGCGGCTCTTCAGTCCATAATATTGAAATCAGCTGTGCCTAACATCACCTACACCGGGGAAACCGTCCTTATCACTGACCTCACTGCTACCACTCCATATCCACTCGCCAGAGTCCACCTGGATTGTCCTTTTGTGACTGGTGAAGTCCAAGTCACCATCAGGGAAAAGCCTTATCCCATGTCTGGAGTGCAACTTCTCTTGGGCAACGACTTGGCAGAAGATTTGCAACCGTCCAACCTGATCATCATGGACAAACCCCAGGTATGTGACTCTGTAGTGGACAACCCCATCTTTGAGTATGTTTCAACAGAGGTCCAAGAAAGTGATGAAGTTTCTCCTCCGGTTTTGGTGACCACCTGTGCTCAAGCTGCACGCCCGCAACCAGCTGACTCTACTGCTACCGCTGTCCCTCAAGACCCTCAGAATCTACCACCAAATCTTACCAGCTTGGAGTTCCGTAAGTTACAGAGGGAAGATCAATCATTAACACCATTATTCTTCCAGGCTGAGACTCAACCTGACAGTATCCCTGGGTTCTTCCTAGAGAATCAGTTGCTCTACCGCAGGTACAGACCCAGTAAGCTGAAGGAGGATGACGATTGGGCAAATGTCGAACAACTAGTGATTCCCACCAGCATACGGCCCGATATTCTACATCTGGCCCACGGAGCTCTTTCTCACTATGGTTTTAACAAAACCTACCACGGAATCAGACAAGACTACTACTGGCCAGGAATGGTTAAGGACGTCAAAAAGTACGTGCAACAGTGTCATACATGTCAGATGGCAGGTAAACCAAACATCTCTATTCCCCAGGCTCCATTGACTCCTATTCAGGTGCCTGCGGATCCTTTCCACAGACTCATCATAGACAGTGTTGCTCCTTTACCCCGGACCAGTTCTGGCAATGCCTATATACTAACTATCTTGTGTCCTACCACCAGATTCCTCATAGCAGTTCCAGTAAAGAACATTACGGCTGCTGCTGTGGTAAAACAACTATTGAAGATCTTCACCCAGTATAGATTTCCAAGAGAGGTTCAAAGTGACTTTGGCACCAACTTCACCAGTGATCTCTTCAAGAAGACACTGGAAGAGTTCAACATCACACCGGTACTGTCCAGCCCCTATCATCATGCTTCACAGGGTTCTCTTGAACGTAGTCATCAGACTATTAAAGCACTCCTAAAGAAATTTTGCAATGACTCCTTGAAGGACTGGGATAAACAACTTGACCTCATTATGTGCATTTTCAGAAGTCTCCCCATTGAGTCTCTAGGAGTATCTCCATATGAGATGCTCTACGGACGTAAGTGCCGTACTCCTCTCAAAGCTTTCAAAGACTCTCTACGTAATGCCACCTTCAGTGACCCTCAGAATGTGCCCCAGTTTCTTCAAAACTTAAAACACATTCTAGAGAGAGTATGTAAATTTGATAATGACAATCTAATGCAAGCTCAGGAGAGGATGAAAACTAATTTTGACCAACGCAGCAAACAAAGGAAATTTAAACCAGGAGACTTCGTGTTGGCATATTTTCCTTTTCCAGGTTCTCCATTGCAAAACAAGTTTTCAGGACCTTACCACATCAAAGAGTGCAGAGGCAATCACAACTACGTTCTTGAGACTCCAGATAGGCGGCGGAAGACCCAGTTGTGCCACGTCAACCTCCTGAAGCAGTATCAAGGTACTCCCCCTACTGTGTTGGTATCATTATACACCTTTAAAGGTCCATACCTCCACAGTGAGACCTTCCCTGCTTCTCCTCCCGAAAGCACTAACACTGAGTCAGTGCCTTCCAACTCAGAAATCCTTAATGATCTTCATACCTATTTGCAGGACAGTAATAGTGCTCCTCTCATCAGAATCTTCAAGGAACATCAGAAGTTGTTCAGCGATGATCCACAGGAGTGTAATGTGGTTCAGCACGACATCCAACTGCTCCCTGACACCCGGCCGATTCGTCAACCTTTCTACAGAATCAGCCCGAGCAAAAAGGAAGTCATGCGTGCTGAGGTACAGTACCTCCTGGATCATGGGCTGGCCACCCCTTGTGAGTCCCCTTGGGCCTCACCCTGCATCTTGGTGCCGAAACCGCAAGGTAAAGTGAGGTTGTGTACTGATTACCGGGAATTGAATCTTGTGACTATCAAGGATGCTTATCCATTACCTAGAATAGATGACATCCTTGACGCCATTGGTAATGCTCGGTATCTATCAAAGTTACACTTACTCAAGGGATACTACCAAGTATGTTTGACTGAGCGAGCTAAGGAAATATCTGCCTTTACCACTCCCTCTGGCCTTTACAGATACGAACGCCTTCCATTTGGACTATGTAATGCCCCGGGCCCCCTTCCAGCGAGCTGTCAACCGCGTCATCCATGGCTTAGATCACACCTACGCCTACTTGGATGACATCGTTGTGGCAACCAACACCTGGAGCGAACATCTGCTCCAGCTGCAACGATTATTTGCCAAACTCCTGACAGCCGGCCTCACCATCAATTTGGGCAAGTCCACCTTTGCCAAGGGTAAAGTGCTTTATCTTGGTCATGAGATAGGGAGTGGCAGCCTAGCTCCGTTAAACATACATACCCAAGCCATCCAGCATTACCCACAGCCTACCACCAGGAAGCAGCTCCTGCGCTTCCTTGGTCTTGCCTCCAACTACCGTAGGTTTGTGAAGAATTTTAGTACGGTGGCGACACCTTTGATCACTTTAACCAGCCCCAAGCAACGGTATAATTGGACCATTCAGCAGACCATTGCTTTTGAACAACTTAAATTCCTGCTCTGTTCTAATCCTATTCTCGCCTCGCCAGATATCACGAAGCCTTTCATCCTCCATGTCGACGCCAGTGGTACCGGCATTGGGGGTGTCCTGATGCAACATCGAGGCGAGGATGTTTTACCTGTTAGCTATTACAGCTACAAGTTAAAAACACACCAGAAGAATTACAGCTCGATTGAAAAGGAGCTACTCTCCATCATCCTGAACTTGCAGCACTTTGAATCATACCTGCAAGGTGCTCGGTCTACCACCATCTACTCGGACCACAATCCCCTACGCTTCCTGCAGCAAGCCCAATTCAACAATCAACGGCTTCTACGATGGGCTTTATATCTGCAGAATTTCAACCTGGAGATCTTTTACATCAAAGGTTCTGACAACATCATAGCAGACGCCCTCTCCAGAGTTTATGAAGTAGAGATAGCTCCACCTACCACTCTACCACCTGAAGACGTAACTTCACCCGTAAGTGCAGGCTTCGGGGGAGAGTTGTGACTATAATCTCTTTCAAGAGAGATTGAGCCTGCTCTTCTCTACATGAAGTTACGTTTATTATTCAAGATTAAGATGCAACCTTCAAGATACGTCTCCCAGTAGCACAAAACGTTTTGACCAGGAGGCAAAACGTATCCAAGCCTCACCCCCCCTACTCCACTCCTTCCACACCGGCTCGTCATCAACCAGCCATCTACCCTTCCCAGCCTGCCTGCTCCTGATTGGTGACTCGCCGACTGCACACCTGCACATTGCACCTCGGCGCCCTATACCTGAGTCGATGTCTGGGCTTGGTCCAACCATTGAAGTCAGAATATCCTTGTGCTCTCAAGCAGTGAACAACTAACTGATATACGCTGTGTATCAGCTGGATGTTTCTCAGCTAGCGCTAATATTCTCAGCACCTGATTATTTTACAACTTTAACTTTATTATTATTGTAGAGTAACTTCATCCCTATTATTCAATTATGTTATATTGTTTTTGACTTGTTCTTTTGCACTGTACATTGCCAAGGGATTGTCTTTGTTTATAATTTGTTTATTAAAGTTTCATTGTTCATTCTTTGTGTTTGTTCATTCTTTGTGAGCCAGAACGCACTTCTCAGCCTACTATGCAAGGCCCGATTTGCCTAATAAGCCAAGTTTTCCTGAATTAATATATATTCTCTATTTTTTTTCTTATGAAATGATAAAGCTACCCATTTCATTATGTATGAGAATTTTTTTTTATTGGAGTTAAAATTAACGTAGATATATGACCGAACCTAACCAACCCTACTTAACCTAACCTAACCTATCTTTATAGGTTAGGTTAGGTTAGGTAGCCGAAAAAGTTAGGTTAGGTTAGGTTAGGTAGGTTAGGTAGTCGAAAAACAATTAATTCATGATAACTTCGCTTATTAGGCAAATTGAGCCTTGCATAGTAGGCTGAGAAGTGCGTTCTGGCTACTAGGAACGACATATATATATATATATATATATATATATATATATATATATATATATATATATATATATATTGTTGGGGTTTCACCTCTCTTCTCTCTAGTCTGGGGTGAGCAAATGCTATGCCCAAGGTAACTCACCGTAGCCCTGCGGGTCTTCCCTCGATCCTCACGGCGCCACTGCACGCCAGGAGAGTCTCCCAGTCAATCTTAACGGCCTCTTATTAAGAAAGAGTGAGAACACGACTCGATCACATCGACTGTCGTGTGCCCTCCCCAACAATAGGGCTCTACGGTTAATCACAAGGTCGCCAACTGGTGTTTTTAGGTGGCCAGTAACACCATCAGTGGACTGGTGTATTCAGTGGTAGCCTTGGCAAGGTCACACTCAAAGATCAGGAATCAGGCAGGTTCTTATTGTTATCACTCTGTATTTACCAGTATAATATAGCCACAAGATCAATGGAGGGGATGATATAAACACAAAGATAGTTTTGTATTTTACTTAAAATGTATGAGAGATGTCACAAAGCCAAACAATAATCAATTAATCCACTGATCCTGACGCGGCCGGTAATTCCCACGGTTAGTATGCGATCACTAGAGGGCAACATTCTCCCCTCCTCATCAAGTGTCAAGAACAGCTGATCGCAATGGTCTCTCTGCGCGAAATTTGCTTGTTTTCTAGATTCACGCGCGCGGTTTCTTTAAATTCTCCAATATTACTAGAAACTCGCACACTCGATATTGGCACAAATAAACCGAATTACTTAGTTACACTGTACTCAGGCTCAAACAGTCTTTTCTACAATCAATTCTACAATGACTCACTGTAATGGTCTTACACTGTTATTCATCCAACAATATATTATGAAATATTAACACTGGAGTTTTCAGTACTTTCTCTCGTGGGCGATAACGCAACAATTCACTGTACTCACAAATGATTATTCACTGAATGAACATAGACATATATATGGTATATAAATCAATCATCAATACATGGAAAATAAATAGTTTCTGGGCACATAGCCTAACCTCCAAATACTGGCATAATCTTATATATAATTTACCACTATATGTTCATATCAAAATCTATAGAAAGATATACACAACACAGTAAATTTATCACTGGTTCCTGGTGCCTGTACACCCCAATAATCAACATGAATATTACAAGTACTCTTGATAGTACTGTCTAGCACACTGGTGCTTTACCGTGACATGGGTGAGACTTGCTCACGACATATAAAATCCTCAGGCTAGAAAATGTAGCCGAATAATATAGCTAACTAAAGGGGAATGGGGAGGGAACTAGAAACACCTACTTCACCCTATCCTCCGATGAGAGTCGAGATGTAGCTCCTGGTCCTCGTGTCGGGAAGGCCCCCACACTACACATCGTCGTGTCCTACCAGAGCCTCTCGTCGTCCCACCGTTTAGCGCGTCGTCTCCGTGCCTCCTCACTGCAGGTCCGTCCTCCTTCTTGACTTCTTGAAGGTTGGAGTCGGTCTCCTGGCCGTCGTCTTCTCCCAGCAACGGCTGTCGCCTACGTCTCAGCTACAGTCGTCCGGTTTCCCCAAATAGTCCTCTCTTCCTCAGCTACCCAGTGGCTCTGTCAGCCACTACGCTGTCACGAACTGGTGAATTGCCACCGACGTCACATACGTCACTGCACGGCTTCACTGCTTCTGGCACAGTACCTGACTGGAGCACTTGTTGCTCAAATAACCGTCAATTCCCTCTTCTGGTTCAACACATGAACTGGGGAAGACTTCTCAGAGTACTGGCGGACTTCAGGTGACGCGTAAATCCACGGTAGCGAGA
Organism: Procambarus clarkii; assembly: GCF_040958095.1. Lineage (NCBI taxonomy): Eukaryota > Metazoa > Arthropoda > Malacostraca > Decapoda > Cambaridae > Procambarus > Procambarus clarkii. The sequence goes on along the minus strand of NC_091202.1, from coordinate 15,189,418 downwards.
AACACTGTCCAACTGACAGGACCAACCGCCGCACGTCCGACCTCTATGACGTGTCGTGTCTGACTGCTGGCGCCAGCTCGGCGCGCGGACTGGACCCCCTTCCTTCGTGACGTCACTTTCGCTATGGGAAGTTATCATTGGCTCCCGGTGCCACATTGCTGTCGGTGACCAATCCGGTGCCACTGACGTCACACGGTTTTGGCGGGAGATCAGGGAAGCCAGCGCCATCTTGGCTCCCTAAAGGGCCTAAACCACAGGCCAAAATATCACTATTTCACAAATTTCTCGGCTCTCCGAGAACACTTCACTCTCTCCCATATATCAAATTGTAGCCTGCAACGTAGAGAACGCTTGGGAAAACCAGACATGACTCTTACTGCAGGCGTGGGAGAATTATAAGGGGGGGAACACCGTCACAATATATATATATATATATATATATATATATATATATATATATATATATGTCGTACCTAGTAGCCAGACTAGGTACGACCTTCTCGGCCAACTACGCAAGGTTCAATTTGCCTAATAAGCCGAGATATTTTCCTTATTTTCAAAATAATTTTTCCAATTGGTATGTTATAAATATTATTATTATTATATTATATAAGGAACATGAATTGTTGACCAAATTATGTTACTTTAGGTTAGGTAAAGATAGGTTAGGTTAGGTTAGGTTAGGTAAGGACCAGGTTATAGGTTAGGACCATTCACAATCGACTTGAGAATGGTCGATTGGTATATATATATATATTGTGACGGTAACGCGTTGGTGTTCGGCTGTTCAAAAGCTAGGGGTATGGCCTCGTCACATATAGAAAAAAAAATAGAAAATCTGGAACTTCGTCTGTGGTAAGGTAAGGAGAAGACACACAAAACACAAGTAAATTTTAACAATGAAATTTTAATTACGTTAAAGAAAGCAAAACATGAATAAAATGGACATTCAAATTCGTATAATAAAATCAATCAAAATAATAAGAATAATTAAATGGCAAAATGAAAAGTTACGTTAAGACAAATAAACAAATAACAAGTATATGGCAAACAAAGTAAGTTGGTGCCGGAATATTGGCTTCAAGCTATCACTTCTCTTAGTACACGTAAGCCTGGGGCTTAGTCTACCAACGAGACGTGTTAACCTGTCGAAAGCACGGGATATTCTGAAGACTGAGGTCGTGGCGGCCCCAGACATCACGTAGTATGGTGGGTAGAGTGCAGTTGCAGCTGGACCGGCGGCCAATCAGCGATGAGCCGGCGACAAGACAGGTAGTTTGGCGGTTTGAGGTGGAGCAGGTGTTCCTGGCTGCATACGTTTTGCGATCTGGCAAACCTTGATGGTGTTGTCGTTGTTGGATTTTTCTTCCATACTTTTTATATATAGATGTTTATATCGACGTCTTTTGGAGGGAAGAGCAGGCTCAATCTCTTGAAGGAGATTATCGTCACAATATATATATATATATATATATATATATATATATATATATATATATATATATATATATATATATATATATATATATATATATATATATATATATATATATATATGTATATATGTCGTACCTAGTAGCCAGAACGCACTTCTCAGCCTACTATGCAAGGCCCGATTTGCCTAATAAGCCACGTTTTCATGAATTAATGTTTTTTCGACTACCTAACCACACCTAACCTAACCTAACCTAACTTTTTCTGCTACCTAACCTAACCTAACCTATAAAGATAGGTTAGGTTAGGTTAGGTAGGGTTTGTTAGGTTCGGTCATATATCTACGTTAATTTTAACTCCAATTAAACAAATTGACCTCATACATAATGAAATGGGTAGCTTTATCATTTCTTAAGAAAAAAATTAGAGAAAATATATTAATTCAGGAAAACTTGGCATATTAGGCAAATCGGGCCATGAATATATCAAGGGGATATATATATATATATATATATATATATATATATATATATATATATATATATATATATATATATATATATATATGTCGTACCTAATAGCCAGAACGCACTTTTCTGCCTACTATTCAAGGCCCGATTTGCCTAATAAGCCAACTTTTCATGAATTAATTGTTTTTCGACTACCTAACCTACCTAACCTAACCTAACCTAACATTTTCGGCTACCTAACCTAACCTAACCTATAAAGATAGGTTAGGTTAGGTTAGGTAGGGTTGGTTAGGTTCGGTCATATATCTACGTTAATATTAACTCCAATAAAAAAAAATTGACCTCATACATAATGAAATGGGTAGCTTTATCATTTCATAAGAAAAAAATTTGAGAAAATATATTAATTCATGAAAACTTGGCTTATTAGGCAAATCGGGCCTTGCATAGTAGGCTGAGAAGTGCGTTCTGGCTACTAGGTACGACATATATATATATATATATATATATATATATATATATATATATATATATATATATATATATATATATATATATATATATGTCGTACCTAATAGCCAGAACGCACTTCTCAGTCAACTATGCCTGGCTCAATTTGCCTAATAAGCCAAGTTTTCATGAATTAATGTTTTTTCGACTACCTAACCTACCTAACCTAACCTAACCTAACTTTTTCTGCTACCTAACCTAACCTAACCGATAAAGATAGGTTAGGTTAGGTTAGGTAGGGTTGGTTAGGTTCGGTCATATATCTACGTTAATTTTAACTCCAATAAAAAAAATTGACCTCATACATAATGAAATGGGTAGCTTTATCATTTCATAAGAAAAAAATTAGAAAAAATATATTAATTCAGGAAAACTTGGCTTATTAGGCAAAATGGGCCTTGCATAGTAGGCTGAGAAGTGCGTTCTGGCTATTAGGTACGACATATATATATATATATATATATATATATATATATATATATATATATATATATATATATATATATGTCGTACCTAGTAGCCAGAACGTACTTCTCAGCCTACTATGCAAGGCCCGATTTGCCTAATAAGGCAAGTTTTCATGAATTAATTGTTTTTCGGCTATCTAACCTACCTAACCTAACCTAACCTAACTTCTTCGGCCACCTAACCTAACCTAACCTATAAAGATAGGTTAGGTTAGGTTAGGTAGGGTTGGTTAGGTTCGGTCATATATCTACGTTAATTTTAACTCCAATAAAAAAAATTGACCTCATACATAATGAAATGGGTAGCTTTATCATTTCATTAGAAAAAAATTAGAGAAAATATATTAATTCAGGAAAACTTGGCTTATTAGGCAAATCGGGCCTTGCATAGTAGGCTGAGAAGTGCGTTCTGGCTACTAGGTACGACATATATATATATATATATATATATATATATATATATATATATATATATATATATATATATATATAAATATATATATATATATATATATATATTATATGTATATATATATTAGTATATTTTGGTAGCAGTCTTTCCTGTAGACATATATTATTAAATATGACCGAAAAAGTAAGATTAATAATTCTAACACGAATTTTCTCGATCTTGCTTATGTTTCTTTTCACTGTTGATGGTAATTGAAAAATAAATTCTCCAAAATTCATTTTTATTTCAAAGACTTTTAGTTTACACACCCACAACTATTACCTGCAAACACTAAACAGAGTTCAAACTTATGCTATGATTTAAACAGCTTTCATTTTTCATTTTATACCCGCATTTTGGGTGAGGTGAAATGTTACAACAGTTTTGGATGAGGTGAACAAAACTTTCACCACAGGATAGAACACGAAACAATGGGTATTGAAGGTAAGAATGGAAGTAATTGCAGAGGGCCTATTGTCCCATATTTCTTGATGCTTCTATATTGGAGCGGAGTCTTGAAGTGGGTAGAATATAGTTGTGCATTAATTGGCTGTTGATTGCTGGTGTTGACTTCTTGATGTGTAGTGCCTCACAGATGTCAAAGCGCCTGCTATCGCTGTATCTATCGATGATTTCTGTGTTGTTTGCTAAGATTTCTCTGGTGATGGTATGGTTGTGGGAAGAGATTATATGCTCCTTAATGGAGCCCTGTTGCTTATGCATCGTTAATCGCCTGGAAAGAGATGTTGTTGTCTTGCCTATATACTGAGTTTTTTTAGGCTTACAGTCCCCAAGAGGGCATTTGAAGGCATAGACGTCGTTGCTCTCTTTTAAAGCGTTCTGCTTTGTGTCTGGAGAGTTTCTCATGAGTAGGCTGGCCGTTTTTTTGGTTTTATAGTAAATCGTCAGTTGTTTCTTCTGATTTTTGTCTGTAGGATAACGTTTCTATTAACAATATCTTTCAGGACCCTTTGCTCCGTTTTATGAGCTGTAGAAAAGAAGTTCCTGTAAAATAGTCTAATAGGGGGTATAGGTGCTGTGTTAGTTGTCTCTTCAGAGGTTGCACGGCGTTTCACTTTCCTTCTTATGATGTCTTCAACGAAACTTCAACCACACCTATGACAGGTAAAACTATGCTTTTCTTGACAAACAGCGCCATCTGTTGCCTGTAAGAGCAAATCAAATGCTATACTAAATATGTTACAATTCCATTTCAATGTTTCTGATTGCACTGATATATCGAATTTTCATAGATTTTGATTTATTTTCATTTTCATTTAATTATGTTGTGTGAATTGTGTTGGAATTGAGCTGTGTTGTTTACCATACCGTTCATTTCGTTAGTATAAATTTTTTTTTTAATATTTATAAATAAAAACGGAAATGTTCGTTAGTTCAAAATCTCTAATCTCCGAAAGATCTTCACCGATTGCTTTGAAACTTTCACGCAAGGTTCCATTTGCATCCGAGCAGGTTTTTATATACATACTAGCGGTACCCGGCCACGCGTTGCTGTGGCTCAGCAAGGCATGTGCGTTGCTGAGCCAAAGCTACTCTCCTTGTCCCCCAGTCCTCCCCACCGTTCTCTCCTCACCTGTCTTCTCGGCCTCCCACCCATTCCCCACTCCACTGTCTCCTTTTCCTTCCCACTATATCCAACTCCCCTGTCCCTTTGTTCTCCCCACCATTCTCCATTCCCCTCAACTCCTCGTCCCCACCATCCCAAACTCCCCTGTCCCTTCGTCCTTCACCACCATTATCCCTTCCCTTGTCCCCTCGTCCTCCCCACAATCTCTCACTTCCGGCCACTCGTCATCCCCACCATTCCCCACTCCCTCGTCCGATGCCTTCCTAAATGGTCTGATATTCACATCAGAAAATTGGGAACATCAAGTGATCTGATGTTCCCATCACTGAAATATAAGAAAAACAGTTAAAAAATTATATGAAAATATTAAAAAATATAAAATTAACTATACACACGAAATGAACGGTATGGTAAACAACACAGCTCAATTTCAACGCAATTCACACAACATAATGTAATCAAAATGAAAATAAATCAAAGTCTATGAAAATTCGATATATCAATGCAATCAGAAACATTGAAATGGAATTGTAATATATTTAGTATAGCATTTGTGTTGCTCTTACTGGCAACAGATGGCACTGTTTGTCAAGAAAAGCATAGTTTTACCTGTCACAGGTGTGGGATCTATACTTATACTTACATGACCAAGATATTGATTAGACCTAGAATCAGTTCACTTAAAGATATAATCACTGGAGCACTAACTCTGGACAGAAGAGCCTCAAATAGCAGCAGGTGGATCCATTGTGCGATAAACACCATCAACATATTTGATATAACAAACACAGTCACTGAGAGGGGCGTCGACGAAATACATGCAGACTTTGTTATGCAAGCCCCTTGGGAATCGTCGCCAGCAGACTTTAAGATTATGGTTATTGAGGGAAAAAAAAACAGACAAATCCTCATTTGTTACGTAACATTGCACAAATGCATTTAGAAGCAAACTTGGCATCCAACAGCTTCACTTACTTCACAGATGGATCAGCAGGGACAAGAAACCGGAGCTGCAGTTAAAGCAGGAAACTCTGTAAATAGTTGGAGGCTCTCAAATGGGTGTTCGACTTTACAAACAGAGATGCTAGCCATTGAAAAGACTTTGGAACATGCTCTTGCTGAACACCGACAACATGTTATCATACATACAGATTCGAGAACCGCCATTGAAACCTTGCAACAAGAACACATATGTGATAACATACATCTGATCACAAATGTCGTATCATTAATGCAAACACTCAAACGACAAGGGCCGACGGGTACTTATCAACTGGGTGCCAAGTCATGTGGGAATAATAGGAAATGACATTGCAGACGAAGCTGCAAAACTTGCAACTAAGAGAAGAAATGTAGACATTTACATACCACAGAGTCTATCACACATTAAGAAAGTAATTAGAAACAGAGCAATTCAAAAGATGTACAGTGACCACAACACAGCAGTTGCAACATTAGGATCTGCGGGTTGGTACAAGAATTCAACCAACTATGAACCACTTAGTTTGATGAAAGGGAGCAGTAGAGCAACAGAAGTACATTTACATCGCATCAGGCTTGGACACCCATGCGCATGGGAAATAGGCTTACAGGTTCCGGAAGATGAGAGGAAATGTCAGCACTGTGGAGAAATGCCCGACAGACCATTGGAATATTATATAACACATTGCACAGTTACAAACCCACTCAGATTTCAACTTAGATTCAACAGAGCAGAAGTTGTTAAACACATATGGCAAAATCTTACTGAAGCGACCTTACGAGTCATAAATACTCATACTCCACCCAAATAAAACAGAAACAAGCAACACTTAGTGGGCCAGCCAGAGGCTTAGGGCCCGCACAGGAATATCCCTGCAAAAAAAAAAATAAAAAATAAAAAAAAATATACTTACAAAATGAACGGTATGGTAAACAACACAGCTCAATTCCAACACAATGTCACACAAAATAATTCAATAACGAATAAAATAAATCGAAATCTATGAAAATAAAATTTATCAATGCAATCGGAAACATTGAAATGGAATTCATGACATATTTAGTATAGCGTGCATGTTGCCATTATGTGCAACAAATGGCGCTGTTTTTCAAAAACGCATGTTTTTACCTGCCACAGGTGTGTGGCATCTATATAGTAGGCATATTTAAAGATGCGCCTATTCGAATGCAACGTTGTGTCAAAATTTCAAAGCAATCGGTAACGAGGTTTCGAAGATTTCCCTCGCATGAAAAACACATGAAAAAACAGTTTTACAGAAAATACATGTTTTTTTTCCATCACAGACATGATATCTATATAGTATGTATATAAAAACCTGGCCGGATGCGAATGGAACGTTGTGCGAAAATTTCAAGGCAATAGGTGAAAAACTTTCGGAGATTATCGATTTTGAACTAACAAACATTTCCATATTTATTTATATAGATTAAAATATAAAAAAATTAACAATACTCACAAAATGAATGGTATGGTAAACAAGACAGCTCAATTCCAATGCAATTCACACAAAATAATTTAATCAAAATGCAAATAAATCAAAATCTATGAAAAATCAATTTATCAATGCAATCAGAAACATTAAAACGAAATTGTAGCATATTTAGTATAGCATGTGTGTTGTTCTTACAGGCAACAGATGGCGCTGTTTGTCAAGAAAAAGCATAGTTTTTACCTGTCACAGGTGTGGGATCTATACTAATTGTCAGAGTTCATCCCCTTCCAGCCTATGGTTGGGTTCGTGCCTTAGGCTCGTGCCTTAGGCTTAGGCTGGGGGCTCGTCTTAGCCCCTCAGTTTTGGGCGCCACTGCTCGCCCTTGGGCTCCCCCAGTCAACTAAGGGCTGGCCTTATACACCCTTAGCGAGTGGGGAGGTTCAAGCTTCTTATAACTTGCTTAAACCTGCCTGTCCTGACACTGTAACATTTTCTCTTGCTTTATCTGATCTGTCTTGAGGTCGCCAGCTGGGTGTTTATACTCGTGTTGCAGCAACACGTCAGTGGTCTCATTAATTACCTTGGCTAAGGATGCAATGTCACGTGCAATGCAAGGTGTCACTAATGATGTCACAAATATATAATATATCTAGCCCTAGAGATTGGAGGCTAACTTAAACTCCTCAGTTAGTTTAAAAGTTTACTGAAGAAAAACATATATACATATACATGTGGCATAAAGAAATGACTACGTTGGAATCATCCGCTGGCGGCAGCAGCAACACGGTCAGCTGACTCGATCCACTCCAGCGCGGGTACACACCTCGCGCCTCTGGGAGCACAATGAGCTGACGGCTCCAGCTGTCAGAACGTCGTGATTTCCCACGCCTCTAGCAAGACGATCAGCTGGACGTTTCAGAGTGCGTTGGATGCTCCTTGCACACCAACTACCCTTCCAGGATCACTAACATCACAACGTTAATGCTCACCCACACCAACTCATGCCTAAAAGAGTTTTTGGCTCCTAGCCTAACGTCTTGTCACTTAGACACTAAAATGAGAAGAAATGTTCACAACATATAAAATACTCTAGCTCGCCTAGCTCAAAAGGGGTAAGGGAGGGACAATTATCTACCTTATTTCACTCCAATCACGAAGCTGACTCGTCCTCTGTTGAGGGATGTTGAGGTTCCTGGTTCTGGCTTCTGGTCTCCTGATGAACAGTTCCCACACACACAGGATCCTCCGTCGCCTTCGTGGTAACGCGTCCTCGCCGTGCTCACATCCAACAGGTACTGCCTTCCTCCTCCTATGCTCTGGGGTACTGGAGACAGGTACCCTCGTCGTCGTCCTCACTCTCCCTGGCACTGTCGACTCCTCGCAGTCCAGCACAGCTTCCCCTCGCCTTAACTGCCAGTAGATTTGGGCCCGGCCGTAGCTTCTCGCTTGATGTGTAAGACGTGGTCCTCTAGTGGGCGTCCCAAACGTCACCAGCCCAACGTTCCCTCTGCTGCAGACTCTTGATACGGCTCTTGGCTCTTCAATCCGGTCCGTCCTTGCCTCCGGGCACTCCATGGAAGTTGGATGGCTTCTCAGACTGTCTGCAGAATTGAAGCGGAGCTTAAATCTACTGGTAAGGGCTCTCTAGGTCTGGAGCTCGTTCGAGCACGTCTTCCCTCTCTGACGGCTCGTGACGTACTGTCTTCCCGCCCAGGTGCCAGCTGCCCTGAGCCCTCCGCCTCATGACGTCACACCGCCCGAGGGCTCTCGTCTTTGGTCACTTCCGGCACGTGACCTCACCTGGCCTATCAGGTGCCGGGAAGCGTCAGGACGTCTTGGCGGGAAACAGGATGGCTCGTCACCATCCTGTGCTTCAAAAGGCGTAACCCCTTTTCATTATCAAACCTAGCTGGCCATTTTACAGCCAGCTTAATCACGCTCCACGCTTTCCCACACATGAAAATGCTCCCTGAACATTAGAGAATACTTAGGCTGTGGTATTCATGACTCTTCTAAGCCGGGAAGGAAGAAATATAGGGGTGGGACACCGTCACATACCCCTCCCCTTAAAATAAGAGTCATATCGAATGAACAGCATTGGAGAGGGCAACTATGCTCTTGCTCCCTCCATTCTTGAAGTGTTAGTCCTCCCGTTTGTGTCATGGCTCGTACCACCTCGCCAGTCACTTGGGTTTCTACACTTCCACCTCGCACCGTACAGGGTGGAGTGGGCATTCCCTGAACACCTATAAGGGATCGTCCTTCTATGTCCACGAGTGCGTTCCAACGACTCGTTAGCACTGCAAGGTTCAGTGCATGTAGAACCTCCACTGCGTCGTGCACTCTGAGGTACGCTTGCACTTCCATCACGTCCTACAGGTACTCCATGCTTCCTCTCAGGATCTCCTCTTCTCCATTCTTCTCTCTTCTCGGTTCCTCTTCTCCCGTAAATGCGCTGTCTCCTCACAGCGACACCTGTTACCTGTCCTCCACCATTCAATTTCACCTTTTCTACACTAGGATTTTGCGATGGCCAAATGCCTCTCTGGCTAGGCCGGTACCTACCCTGGGTATACCTGTGCCCTGCTTTCTTCCAATTACCTTTCCTATACCATTCGCTCCTTCGTTCCCGACGAACATCTTCACTCCTCCATGAGATTCTCTTCCCTGTAGACGTCTTCTTTAGTTCGTGGTTGGTTTCGTCCACCACCCTGTGGCTCACCTCACCACGGTGGTTCTTGCACCTACCACTATACATCTGGCTGGCATAGGGTGCACTGCGTCGTGGCTCCTCCACTGTGCCCCTCACCGCCGTTCGCACATCCACTGAGCTCACCCTTTTTGGTGGAGGGAGTGCGGTCTGCAGCAACTTCACCGCCCCAGGCGCTTGTACAGCTACTCCTCGCCACTCCTCCACACGCATCATTAGGCTTAACCGCAGGTCCTCGTCGGGGTTTTCCATGACCTCCCTGTCTTTCCGCCTTCGTCGTTGTCGTCCCTGACAATGTTATCATTGGTGCAGTTGGCAACCTCACCACTGCCTGGGACAACCAACACCTCACCTGGCAGGGTCGCACCACTGCCTGACACATAGGCACTCCTGGCCCAATCGGGTTGTATCCTTTCCCCACCGAGGTCGTTACCCAGCACCATCTGCACGTGCTCTAAGGGTAACTTAGGGGCTACAGCTACGACAGCCTTCTCAACTCCATAGTCGGCATCAGCTGTACCTCATGAAGTGGTAACCTGTACTCTTCTCCCTCACTCCGTATTCTCACCACTCCCACAGGTGATTCATTAAATTCGTTGGTAAGAATACTCCTGGCTACCATGCTTATGTCAGCACCTGTATCACGAAAAACTGCAATCTCAACTGGGTCAGACTTCCCAAACTTCACTGTGGCCCCGAAAACGAAGAGGTGTGCACCCAACTTCATTTCCCAACCATTCACATTGGGTCCACTATGATATAGGGTATGAACAAATACTCTCTCCTGTTCTAACATCAGTCCCATATTCCTCCGGTTCTCGTCGCACTCACGAGCGAAATGTCCGCACCCGCCACAATTAAAACACCTGACTCTTCTGGGAGGCGACTCTCCACCTGTCACTCGGGTAACGCCCGCGGAAACCGCAGTCCCCTGGGTCCTCGTCGCGCCCCTGGTCGTCGTCTCCTTGGCAGCATTCCTCGCTCCAGCACCAGTCCCGGTGTTCCAAATCGGGGTTTCCTCACTGGTTCCCCTGAACTCTTGGACTGACTCACCTCACTGTGTGCACTATCCTTGGGAGAGTCTCCACCCGTCCTCGCGCCTCCTGAACTCTTGACGTTCCCCCCAAACCTTGGGTTAGGCGAGTGCCTAGGCGGTCCCTCTTTCCCGAGATGTAGTGCCTCTTCCAGTAGGTCGGCTCTGTCTGCAGCGGCCTTAAGTTCTCTAATACCAGCTTCCTTGATCCTGACCCTTAGTTCTGGATGGAGCATTGACATGAATCTTTCCATCACCATCAATTGCTTCAGCTCCTCCATCGTTTCCACTTCTTCAGCTTTCAGCCATCGCAGGAACCTGCGCTCCATGTCCCGAGCAGTTTCAGCATACGACCTTCCAGAAACTCTTGTGCATTCACGGAAGCGTTTCCTGTAAACCTCCGGGGTTAGTCGATACGATTGGAGCACAGCTGTCTTGATCATGTCATAAACGGCGCATTCCTCAAGGTCCAACATGTTATAAGATTCCCTGGCCTCGCCAGTCAACCAACTCTACACTAATGCAGCCCAATCCTCTTCCGGCCATTCCTTCAATGTCGCTATCCTCTCAAAATGGTCGAAGAAAACTTCGGCCTCTAGAGGGTCAAACGTTGGTAGGTTGCGTTTCCAGACCTTGGGGTCAACCCGCCGAGCCGACACTGAGGGCGGCCCATGCTCCGCCTGACGCATCTGAACCTCCTTCTTTGCTTTTTTTTTCTCCCCATCGCAGTTGTCTTTCTCCTTCTTCTCGTTGTAGTTGGGCATCGCGCTCCTCACGCTTCAGCTGAGCCTCGCGCTCCTCACACTTCAGCTGGGCTTTGCGCTCACGCTTCTCCCACTCCAGTTGGGTTTCACGCTCCTCTCACTTCAGCTGGGCTTCGCGCTCACGCTCCTCTCGCTTCAGCTGAGCTTCGCGGTCCTCACACTTCAGCTGAGCTTCGCGCTCCTCCCGCTTCAGCTGAGCTTCAAGCTGCATTTTCATCATCTCTAGCTTCATGCTTCTCCTGCTACTACCGCTGGATCCACTACTGCTACCTTCGTCGCTCCGGTTCCCACCAACACTGGCAGGTACCTGGGGCGGTCCTTCATTGGAAGCCTCCTCTCGGGCCTTGAGCTGAGCCATGATCTCAATCCGACGCTCCGCCACCCTGGAGGACCTCAATCTCAACGCAAAATGGTCCGCCACTAGCTGCAGCTGAGCCTTGGTGCACTCTTCCAACTCCTGCGCGTCCCCTCGACTCAATAAACTTCTTTACTCGGTCATCCTCCATCTCTAGGCTATTGAGTAACTGTATACAGGGAATACACTAACGAGCAGTGTAAACCGAGACCAGTATCGACCTTAATACATCTGCCCTGCACTTGCAATCTTTTGTCCACTGTTGTTCGATGAATCCTGGCGAGGTTGCCACTGTCAGAGTTCACCCCCTTCCAGCCTGTGGTTGGGGTCGTTCCACAGGTCTAAGCCCCTCAGTACCGGGCGCCACTGTTCGCCCTTGGGCTTCCCCAGTCAACTAAGGGCAGGCCTTATACACCCTTAGCGAGTGGGGAGGTTCAAGCTTCTTATAACTCGCTTAAACCTGCCTGTCCTGACACCGGAACATTTTCTCTTGCTTTATCAGATCTGTTCTGAGGTCGCCAGCTGGGTGTTTATACTCGTGTCGCAGCAACACGTCAGTGGTCTCATTAATTACCTTGGCTAAGGATGCAATGTCACGTGCAGTGCAAGGTGTTACTAATGGTCTCATAAATATATAATATATCTATCCCTAGAGAATGAAGGCTCACTTAAACTCCTCAGTTATTTTAAAAGTTTACTGAAGAAAAACATATATACGCATACATGTGGCATAAAGAAATGTCTATGTTGGAATCATCCGCTGGCGGCAGCATTTCTCGATGACACGTCTCTGGCAACACGGTCAGCTGACTGGATCCATTCCCCCGGCGCGGGCACACACCTCGCGCCTCTGGCAGCACGATCAGCTGACGGTTCCAGCTGTCAGACCATCGTGATTTCCCACGCCTCTAGCAAGACGATCAGCTGGACGTTTCAGAGTGCGTTGGTGGCTCCTTGCACACCAACTACCCTTCCAGGATCACTAACATCACAACGTTAATGCTGACCCACACCAACTCATGCCTAAAGGAGTTTTTGGCTCCTAGCCTATTGTCCTGTCATCTAGACAATAAAATGAGAAGAAATGTTCACAACATATAAAATACTCTAGATCGCCTACCTCAAAAGGGGTAAGGGAGGGACAATTACCTACCTTATTTCACTCCAACCACGAAGCTGACTCGTCCTTTGTTGAGGGATGTTGAGGTTCCTGGTTCTGGCTTCTGGTCTCCTGATGAACAGTTCCCACACACACAGGTTCCTCCATCGCCTTCGTGGTAACGCGTCCTCGCCGTGCTCACATCCAACAGGTACTGCCTTCCTCTTCCTATGCTCTGGGGTACTGGAGGCAGGTACCCTCGTCGTCGTCCTCTCTCTCCCTGGCACTGTCGACACCTTGCAGTCCAGCACAGCTTCCCCTCGCCTTAACTGCCAGTTGATTTGGGCCCGGCCCTAGCTTCTCGCTTGATGTGATAGACGTGGTCCTCTAGTGGGCGTCCCAGACGTCACCAGACCAACGTTCCCTCTGCTGCAGACTCTTGATAAGGCTCTTGGCTCTTCAATCCGGTCCGTCCATGCCTCTGGGCACTCCACGGAAGTTAGATGGCTTCTCAGACTGTTTGTAGAATCGAAGCGGAGCTTAAATCTACTGGTAAGGGCTTTCTAGGTCTGGAGCTCGTTCGAGCGCGTCTTTCCTTTCTGACGGCTCGTGACGTACTGTCTTCCCGCCCAGGTGCCAACTGCCCCGAGCCCTCCGCCTCATGACGTCACACCGCCCGAGGGCTTTCGTCATTGGTCACTTCCGAAACGTGACCTCACCTGGCCAATCAGGTGCCGGGAAGCGTCAGGACGTCTTGGCGGGAAACAGGATGGCTCGTCACCGTCCTGTGCTTCAAAAGGCGTAAGCCCCTTTCATTATCAAACCTAGCTGGCCAATTTACAGCCAGCTTAATCACGCTCCACACTTTCCCATACGTGAAAATATTCCCTAAAAATTAGAGAATACTTAGACTACGGAGATATGACTCTTCTATGCCGGGAAGGAAGAAATACAGGGGTGGGACACCGTCACATTATACAGGTTATCTTGAGATGATTTCCGGGCTTTAGTGTCCCCACGGCTCGGTCCTCGACTAGGCCTCCACCCCCAGGAAGCAGCCCGTGACAGCTGACTAACACCCAGGTACCTTTTTTACTGCTAGGTAACAGGGCCATAGGGTGAAAGAAACTCTGCCCACTGTTTTTCGCCGGCGCCTGGGATCGAACCACAGGATCACAAGTCCAGCGTGCTGTCTGCTCGGCCGACCGGCTCTCACATACTAAATACATACCATGCATACTAAATGAATGGTATGGTAAACAACACAGCTTAATTCAAACACAATGTCACACAAAATAATTCAATAAAAAATAAAATAAATCGAAATCTATGCACATAAAATTTATCAACGTAATCGGAAACATTGAAATGCAATTCATGACATATTTAATATAGCGTGCATATTGCCATTATGTGCAACAGATGGCGCTGTTTTTAAAAATAGCATGTTTTTACCTGTCACAGGTGTGGTATGTATATAGTAGGTATATAAAAAGATGTGCCTATTCGAATGCGTTGTGTCAAATTTTCAAAGCAATCGGTGAAGAACTTTCGGAGATTACAGTGTGTGTTGCTCTTACGTCCAACAGATGGCACCGTTTCTTAAAAAAAGAATGTTTTTTCCTGACACAGGTAAGGTACGTATATATTAGATATATAAAAAATATTCGCCTATTCGAATGCAACGTTGTGTCAAAATTTCAAAGCAATCGGTAGAGAGGTTTTGAAGATTTCCCTCACATGAAAAACACAGTTTTTCAGAAAAAGCATGTTTTTTTACCGTCACAGACATGATATCTATATAGTATGTATACAAAAACCTAGCTGGATGCGAATTGAACATTGTGTGAAAATTTCAAAGCAATCGGTGAATAACTTTCGGAGATTAGCCATTTTGAACAAACGAACATATCCATTTTTATTAATATAGATTATATAGATGTCAAGTCTGTAACGGAAAAAAACATGCTTTTTATTCAAAAACTGAGTTTTTCATGTGTTTTTCATGTGAGAGAAATCTTCGAAACCTCTTTACTGATTGCTTTGAAATTTTGACACGACATTGCATTCGAATAGGCACGTGTTGCTGTATACTTACTATATACATGCCTTACCTGTGACCGGAGAAGACATGTTTTTTTTTTAAAGCATCGCCATCTGTTGGATGTAAGAGCAACACACACTGTAATCTCCCAAAGTTCTTCACCGATTGCTTTGAAATTCTGACACAACTTTCCATTCGAATATGCACATCTTTTTATATACCTACTATATAGATGCCACCTCTGTGACAGGTAAAAACATGCGTTTTTGAAAAACAGCGCCATCTGTTGCACATAATAGCAACATGCACGCTATACTAAATATGTCAAATTCCATTGGAATGTTTATGTTTGCATTGATATATTTTATTTTCATGGACTTTGATTTATTTAATTTTTTATTGAATTATTTTGTGTGACTGTAACACGGGTTCGGTTCCTCTCTCTTTATTTCTACCTTCTACTCCCTCTACCCGTATTCTTACTTATTATTCTCTACCAAGGGACTCCAAAACTATTACCAAAGCCAACTCCACGCCACGTGGTCCTAAGACGATTGACCGACTTAGGATTCTACACCAAGTATGACGTGACCTAGGCTCTGAGCAAAACCCTAGAGTCGCCTCTACACTGCCACCACCAGACCAGTAAAAAGAAGAGCAATGATCGAGGTCTGGATCGATCACGCTAATTAATCAACCTAGGGGTTTGATCCCCACTATATACGATGACCTTGAGTGTGGAATAAATTACACGGTAATGATAATTCCGATTTGATGTTAGAATCGGCGCCCAATACAACTCTGCCTCGTGTGGACCACGTGACCAGGACAAGTATACACATAACCAAATGGAAACAATAAAAATGCAAATTATTAACTTAATTTATTAAAAGAAAACTAAAACAAAAATCTAAATATGTTCACTCCCTATCACTTTAACACTCCCTACTTGACCTGAATGGCAAATGAGAAGACTATCCCTATAATTAACAATAGCAACTATACCTTGGGCGACCAGCTCTAGGTGTTGGGCTGGTCTTGGGGAGAGGTAAGATGTTTGACCTCTCCCAGCTGCTCCCGTATTCACACTGATCTGTCCTCGTCTGATCTCGCCCAGACTAGAACATTGTATCCTTCCGCCTAGTCAAAGTTCTACCCAGTTACTAGCAAGGTTTAAGTTATAACAATTAACCTCTGTTTGTACTGAATTGATCCAGACTGGTTGATTTATTTTACTGAAATTAAATTACACAAACATCTAACGGCAGAGCTGTTCCCGATCCCCAAAATGGTTAATTGAACTTTGAGAAATATTAGACATGTCAACCCTGCTGACCTATAACCGCCGGTCACTCCGCCCTACAAGTTAGATCTGATTCGTGACGTCACTGATGGTGACTTAAACTCAATAATTAGAATACTCTTGATGTTGTACCCAGTACTATTATACAATACAATTTTAATACAAAATGAATAAAGGCTAATTTCTCTAAATTACTGAATACTATAGGATGATTCATTATACGCAGCTATGAACAAAGCGTCGGTTATTTCCACCGCGAATTCCCCTGGGGGTCAGGTCACCATGCGGGCTCAGCTTCCCATTCTCTTTTGTCGATAAACCACTCTGGATAATTCTTACAACAGCCTAGTTTGTTACATGACATTGTGTTGGAATTCAGCTGTTGTGTTTACCATACCGTTCATTTCGTAAGTATAAGCATAGATGCCACACCTGTTACAGGTAAAACTATGCATTCCTTGAAAAACAGCACCATCTGTTGCATGTAAGAGCAACACACATGCTATATTAAATATGTTACCATATCATTTCAATGTTTCTGATTACATTGATAAATTGAATTTTCATAGATTTGTATTTATTTTCATTTTGATTTAATTATTTTGTGTGAATTGCGATGGAATTGAGCTGTGTTGTTTACCATACCGCTCATTTCATGAGTATAGTTTATTTTTTTAGTTTTTAATTTTTCATTAAATTTTTTAACTCTTTTTCTTATATTTCAGTGATGGGAACATCAGATCAATTGATGTTCCCAATTTTCTGATGGGAACATCAGACCATTTGAGAAGGCAACGGACAAGGGAGTGGTGGGAATGGTTGGAATGACGAGGGCATGGAAGCGAGAGATGGTAGGGAGGACGAGGGAACGGGAGAGTTTGGGATGGTGGGGAAGAGCGGATAGGGTAATCAAGAATGATGTGTAGAACAAAGGGACAGGGGAGTGGGGCATGGTGGGAAGGAAGACTAGATGGGTGAGTGGGGGAACAGTGGGAAGGACGAGCGGACGGTGAAGCTGGGAATGGTGGGGAGGCTGAGGAGACGGGTGAGGGGGAAATTGTGGGGGGGTCTGGGGGACATGGAAGGTTCCAGGGGATAGGAATATACACTAGCAGAACCTGGCCAATGCGTGGCCGGGTACTGCTGGCATATATATATATATATATATATATATATATATATATATATGTATATATATATATATATATATATATATATATATATATATATATATATGTCGTACCTAATAGCCAGAACGCACTTCTCAGCCTACTATGCAAGGCCAAATTTGCCTAATAAGCCAAGATTCCTGAATTAATATATTTTCTCTAATTTTTTTCTTATGAAATGATAAAGCTACCCGTTTCATTATGTATGAGGTCAATTTTTTTTTATTGGAGTTAAAACTAACGTAGATATATGACCGAACCTAACCAACCCTACCTAACCTAACCTAACCTATCTCTATAGGTTAGGTTAGGTTAGGTAGCCGAAAAAGTTAGGTTAGGTTAGGTTAGGTAGGTTAGGTAGTCGAAAAACAATTAATTCATGAAAACTTGGCTTATTAGGCAAATTTGGCCTTGCATAGTAGGCTAAGAAGTGCGTTCTGGCTATTAGGTACGACATATATATATATATATATATATATATATATATATATATATATATATATATATATATATATATATATATATGTATATATATATATATATATATATATATATATATATGTATATATATATATATATATATATATATATATATATATATATATATATATATATATATATATATATATATATATATATATATATATATATATATATATATACATATGTCGTACCTAGTAGCCAGAACGCATTTCTCAGCCTACTATGCAAGGCCCGATTTGCCTAATAAGCCAAGTTTTCATGAAATAATTGTTTTTCGACTACCTAACCTACCTAACCTAACCTAACCTAACTTTTTCGGCTACTTAACCGAACCTAATCTATAGAGATAGGTAAGGTTAGGTTAGGTGGGGTTGGTTAGGTTCGGTCATATATCTACGTTAATTTTAATTCCAATAACAAGAAATTGACCTCATACATAATGAAATGGGTAGCTGTATCATTTCATAAGAAAAAAATTAGAGAAAATATATTAATTCAGGAAAACTTGGCTTATTAGGCAAATCGGGCCTTGCATAGTAGGCTGAGAAGTGCGTTCTGGCTACTAGGTACGACATATATATATATATATATATATATATATATATATATATATATATATATATATATATATATATATATATATGTCGTACCTAATAGCCAGAACGCACTTCTCAGCCTACTATTCAAGGCCCGATTTGCCTAATAAGCCAAGTTTTCATGAATTAATGTTTTTTCGTCTACCTAACCTACCTAACCTAACCTAACCTAGCTTTTTTTGGCTACCTAACCTAACCTTACCTATAAATATAGGTTAGGTTAGGTTAGGTAGGGTTGGTTAGGTTCGGTCATATATCTACGTTAATTTTAACTCCAATAAAAAAAAATTGACCTCATACATAGAGAAAAGGGTTGCTTTATCATTTCATAAGAAAAAAATTATAGTAAATATATTAATTCAGGAAAACTTGGCTTATTAGGCAAATCGGGCCTTGAATAGTAGGCTGAGAAGTGAGTTCTGGCTACTAGGTACGACATATATATATATATATATATATATATGAAATTTTCGAAACCTCTTTACCGATTGCTTTGAAATTTTGACACAACGTTGCTTTTGAATAGGCGCGTGTTTTTATATACCTCCTATATATATGCCACGCCTGTGACAGGAAAAATCTTGTTTTTTTTTATTCAGCACTCTCTGTTGGGCGTAAGAGCAACGCACGCTGAAATCTCCGAACATTCTTCATCGATTGCTTTGAAACTTTCATACAACTTTCCATTCAAATACACGTGTGATTTTATATACCGACTATATTGATGACACACCTGTGACATGTAAAAACATGCTTTTTTGAAAAACAGTGAAATCTGTTGCACGTAATTGCAACTCACGCTATACGAAACATTTTACGATTCCATTTCAATGTTCCCGATTTCATTGATAAATTTAATTTTTATAAATTTTTATTTATTTTTATTTTTATTTAATAAATTTTATGTACCACTGCGTTGAAATTGAGCTGTGTTGTTTACCATAATGTTCATTTCTTGAGTATAGTTTATTTTTTGTATTTTTTATTGGTGTTCATTTCGTTTTTTTTATCTGTTTTTCTTATATTTCAGTGATGTGAACATCAGATTTTTTTATGTTCTGAATTTTCTGATGGGATCATCAGATCGTTTGGGAATGCATCGAACGAGGGAGTGGGAAATGTTGGGGAGGACAAGGGGACAGGAGTGGGGGATTTTGGGTAGGACGAGAGGACAGGGGGAGGGGGGTAATAGTGGGGAGGACGAGGGGACGGGGCAGTTGGGGGATGGTGGGGACGAGGGGATAAGGGAATGCAGAATGGGGTGAAGGATAAGGTGACAAAGGAGTGGGGGGTTGGTGGAAAGATCGAGGGGACAGGGGAAGTGGGAATGTTAGGGAGGAAGAGGGTACGGGTGAGTGAGGAATGGTTGGGAGGATGAGGGGACGGGGCATGGGGAATGGTGGGGAGGACTTGGAGACTGGGAGACTCACATGCGTTGCTAAGCCACAGCAACGCATGGCCAGGTACAGCTAGTATAAATTATATATATATATATATAGATATATATATATATATATATATATATATATATATATATATATATATATATATATATATATATATATATATATATATATATATATATATATATTATATATATATATATATTATATATATATATATATATATATATATATATATATATATATATATTTATATACGACTATGTCCAATCATGATGGGCAAGCGGATTAAGGCGTCCTGTAGTTACCAGTTGCATTGCTTCTGGGAGTATGGGTTCGAGCCACTTCTGGGGGTGTGAGTTTTCAGTCGCATATAGTCCTAGGAACCATTCAGGCTTGTTCGCATTTGTGTTCCTCACGTGTGCCCCAAAGAATGAGGTGATTTGATAAAATGCTATGCCCAAAATTACCATCTGAGTGCCGGCGGGGAAGTGGTTCAAATAGCTTCGGCTATCACTTCCTTATGTCCGGTCGTGATGGTCAAGTGGATTAAGGCGTCCTGTAGTTACCAGTTGCGTTGCTCCTGGGAGTATGGGTTCGAGTCACTTCTGGGGTGTGAGTTTTCAGTCGCATATAGTCCTGGGGACTTTTATTTATTTGAATATATATATATATATATATATATATATATATATATATATATATATATATATATATATATATATATATATATATATATATATATATTGTGACGGTAAAGCGTTGGTGTTCGGCTGTTTCAAAAGTTAGGGGCAGGGCCTCGTCACATTAGAGAAAAAAAGAGAAAAGCTGGAACTTTCGTCTGTGGTAAGGTAATGGGAAGACACACAAAACACAAGTAAATTAACAATGAAATTTTAATTACTTTAGAAAAACAAGACATGAATAAAGTAAGCACATAAAATATAAAAGACAAGTCAACAAACAAAATAATATGAATAATCACTGGCAAATGAAAAGTTACGTTAAGACAAGTGAGTTACAGTGATAGCAAAATAAATATGAATGGAGCTGAAATATTGGCTTCGAGCTGCCACCTCCCTAAGTACACAAAAGCCAAGGCTTAGTCTACCAGCGAGAGATGTCAACTGCAAGGAGCACTGAGATATTCTGACAATACTGGGCCACTGCAGCCCAGACATCAACTTGTGGCGGAGGGCGGAGGGCAGGTGCGACGGGACACCAGCCAATCAGCGACAGGCAGGCAAAGGACAAGCAGTTAGCTGGTTACGGTGGTGGTAGCTTGCAGGTGTGCCGGTGTGCTGGATACGTTTTGCTCTCTGGGCAAAACGTTTTGGAGATATTTGGTGGACGTATTTTCTATATTATCTGTTGTTTTTACGTACTTTGTAGGGAAGAGCAGGCTCAATCTCTCTTGAAAGAGATTATCGTCACAATATATATATATATATATATATATATATATGTCGTACCTAGTAGCCAGAACGCACTTCTCAGCCTAGTATGCAAAGCCCGATTTGCCTAATAAGCCAAGTTTTCATGAATTAATTGTTTTTCGACTACCTAACCTACCTAACCTAACCTGACCTAACTTTTTCGGCTACCTAACCTAACCTAACCTATAAAGATAGGTTAGGTTAGGTTAGGTAGAGTTGGTTAGGTTCGGTCATATATCTACGTTAATTTTAACTCCAATAAAAAAAATTGACCTCATACATAATGAAATGGGTAGCTTTATCATTTCATAAGAAAAAAATTAGAGAAAATATATTAATTCAGGAAAAGTAGGCTTATTAGGCAAATCGGCCTTGTATAGCAGGCCGAGTACGACGTTCTGGCTACTAGGTACAATATATATATATATATATATATATATATATATATATATATATATATATATATATATATATATATATATATATATATATATATATATATATATATATATCTCCACGGGGTACTGTGGAGACCGGACGCACCGTGGAGCTCCGGGCTACCTTCATACTTTATCACAAAGCAGTGAGGTCAAGCAGGTGAGGCGTCGGCCAGGACATATGTGAACATCATTAGAAGACATCTTCAGCTTTTGAAGTCCCTCCATCGTCCCAGTCAACGGTATTTTACAATTTTCTTCTGTTTGCCAAGCTTGAACTCACCAGCAACAGTGCCAGTGAGGGAGGCCTATCACCTTAACAGCCGGGGCGGGATGGGGAAGGGCGGGGGCGGAGGGAGGCGGGTGAGGGAAAGTGAACCTTAGAGTAAGGCGTCACTAAGAACACCCGCTCACCGGTCAGGCGGAGGAGGCTGGTAGTGGCCGCATTTCAAACTCCCTTCACCACCACACCACCACACCACCTCCCTCGTGGGCTCAGTGAATGATAGTGAACAATTCCTGTCTGTTTAGTGTATACTTTGTGGCCCCGACATACAAAGTGAATACCATGTATATATAGTGCCACAGTGATATATACATATCAAAGTGCTAACTCTTATACTCAGTGCCATACACACCACAAAGTGTCAACCCCAGTTTATAGTGTCATACATATAACAAAGAGCCAACCCCATATTCTCAGTGTCATACATGCCCTGGTGTACATAGATATGAATGTATATTGTGTGTCATGTGTATAGCCCACTCGATACTATGCCTCCCCCCCCCCCCAAACCAACCAACCCCCCCCCCCCCCCCGCACCTCACTACCTGAGCTGACCCTCGCCCCACCGGCATCCACACCCAGCCGCGGCCTCCACACCCAGCTGATGCCTCCACACCCAGCTGATGCCTCCACACCCAGCTGATGCCTCCACACCAAGTTGATGCCTCCACATCCAGCTGCGGCCTCCACACCCAGTTGCTGGCTCCACTCCCAGTTGCTGGCTCCACACCCAGTTGATGCCTCCACACCCAGCTGCTGGCAGTTGCTTGGCCATGACCCAGCGTGTTTGCCCCCCCTCTATAGAACAATGCACAGTTTAACTCTCCCAGACGAGTTGAAATGGAAGGGGTCCCAGCGGTCAGGCAGGACTCCACAAACCTTGAGGTACCAACAACTACTCCTAAAAGAGGTTTTGCCGAGTATGCAATAAAAACACCGCCATAAACTCCAACGGTGGTGTTATCCGCTTTCACACCTTCAACGAGGTAAGATGCAGTGATTCCCACCAGCTTCCAAAGGAAAGCAATGGCCAGCTGCCATTGACAGTTAGGGAAGAGACTCCAATTAACCTAATCTCATCTGAAAACCTCACCGAAGCGATCATAGCGACGTCTGCTAGAACATTACCACACATCCCAAAAGCAGCCCGCCCAAATGCAGCAGCCAAACTCTGTAATCTTCTGAAAAGGGTCAATGATGCCCCGGAAAACATTCAAGCTTGGCATAATGTCCTTCTGTTTGGCAATGTATGCCTCACCGTCCCTCCAAGGAGGGACAAATCACTTGCTTCCTCGGTCCTGAGGGCGATAAATGAATACCCAAGGAGGGACAACCTAGTTTGCCTGCCTCTCCGAGCAAAACACATCCACCGCAGAAATGGTAACAACAACATACCGGAAACGCACAAAATCAGAGAACAAATCACCAAGAAAATTGAAGAGGGAGATACCGCAAGTGCTATTAGAGTCCTCACCAGTGACGAGAAAATTGCTCTTCGAAACTCAGCCACAGCACGGGCCCTGCAAAGCAAGCACCCACCCAGAGCCCCTCAAGGCAACAACATCGTTCCGCCATCAGCTGACACCATTTCAGACCCATTAACCGTTGGTGAATCTGAGGTCTACAAAGCAGCCCTTTCTTTTCCACCTGGGTCAGCAGGCGGCTTTACAGGGTTAAAACCTCAACACATCAAGCAAATGTTAAATCCTGCGGTTGGTGATGCTGCACAAGATCTTCTTATGGAACACACAATGTTCGTCAACATGTGCCTGGCTGGTGATATACCTGAGGTCATCAGGCCTCTCTTTTTTGGTGCCTCCCTCTGTGCTCTCAAAAAGAAGGACGAAGGAATCAGGCCAATCGCGGTTGGCAACACTCTCCGATGCCTGACTGCCAAGGCTGCTACGAGGGTAGTCAGCCAGCAAGCGGCTGAATTGCTGAAACCAATCCAACTAGGATTTGGAATCCCCCAAGGCTGTGAAGCGGCTGCCCATGCAGCACGAGCATACATCACCAACATTTCTGATGAAAAGGCCCTGCTCAAACTGGACTTTAAGAATGCCTTCAACATGGTCAGAAGAGATGCAGTACTTTGTGCCGTACATCGCCATTTCCGGCCCCTCTACCCGTTCATACTATCGTGCTACAGTGGTGAGTCAAAACTGCTCTTTGGTGAACATGAAATCAGATCATGTGAAGGTGTTCAGCAAGGTGATCCTCATGCTCCCCTTCTTTTCTGCTTAGTCTTAAAAGAAATCACCGAAAGCTTGTCCAGCGAGTTCAACATCTGGTTTTTGGATGATGGCACTATAGCTGGCACCGTAGATCATCTCTTGGCAGATATCAGGAAAATAAGGAAGCAAGAAGTAAGCCTGGGTCTCGTCCTGAACCCTTCCAAGTGTGAAGTACTCTCTTCCAACCCAGACATCTAGCTAGAATAAGGTCTGCCTTGCCTGGAGCCCATGTCATTAGGGCTGAGAACAGCACCCTCCTTGGAGCCCCCCTCGGGTCTAACGCCATTGAGGAGATCCTTGACAAGAAAATCGCAGACCTTAGGAAGATGGAAGACAGAATAGGTGACATCGATGCCCACGATGCTTTTTATCTCCTCACCAAATGCCTATCCCTTCCGAGGCTAACCTACTTTCTGAGGTGCGCCCCATCTTACGACAGCCGAAAGCTTGAAGAGTATGACCTCTTACTGAAGACCATGCTAGAAAAAGTTGTTAACCTTTCCCTCAACGAATGCCAGTGGAAACAAGCCACTCTTCCTGTTAGGCTCGGTGGCTTGGGTATCCGCACTGCTACCCAAATTGCTGTCCCAGCCTTCCTGTCTTCCTCCTCAGCATCAGATGACCTGGTTAAGGAAATTCTACCTGACACCCTGAGTGATGTAGCGGAGATACAGGACCCCCACTACATAGAATGCGACTTGAAATAGGGTGCCATGGCGGACCCAGCACTCAGACCAGCCATGCCGAAAGCCAAGAAACAATCCAGTTGGGACAGTCCCATTGTAGACAAAGAAGCCACAGCTTTGCTGGAGGCAGCAACAACCCCCAGTGATCGTGCACGCCTCACAGCTGTGCAGGCTCCCCATGCAGGGGACTTCCTTTTGGCAGTCCCTATGTCTGCGACAGGCACACGTCTTGATCCGCAGGAGCTCCGTATTGCAGTCGCTCTCCGTCTTGCTGCCCCTATCCACACTATTCATAGGTGTATTTGCGGCGAGGCAGATGCTGACGAATATGGATTGCATGGCCTGCACTGTGGAAAATCTGGTGGTTGGCACACTAGACACGACGAAGTCAATGACATCATTAAAAGAAGCCTTGCCTCTGCTCAGTGTCCAGTGGAGAGAGAGCCCCGTAACCTACTGAACCGTGACTCTGTTAGCTTTGCCGGCCGACCAGACGGAATCACACTGCGACCATGGAAGGGTGGCAGACAGTTGGCATGGGACTATACTAGTGTATCCACCCTGGCAACCACATACATCAACCTCTCTGCCGGCACAGCAGGAGCCACGGCGACACGCAGAGAAAGAGACAAGTCAGCCAAGTACAGGCAATTAGATCATAGGTACAACTTCGTTCCAATAGGGTCTGAGACCCTAGGCCTCAGACCCTTCTTTCTAACGTCTCTGTGGCTCATTTGGGTACTCAGCTTCCACCTGTGTCCCCTTGTTCGCGTCCCACCAGTGTTGAATAGTTCATCCTTGTTTACCCGGTCGATTCCCCTGAGGATTTTGTAGGTCGTGATCATGTCCCCCCTTACTTTTCTGTCTTCCAGTGTCGTAAGGTGCATTTCCCGCAGCCTTTCCTCATAGCTCATGCCTCATAGTTCTGGGACTAGTCTAGTAGCATACCTTTTGACTTTTTCCAGCTTCGTCTTGTGCTTGACAAGGTACGGGCTCCATGCTGGGGCCGCATACTCCAGGATTGGTCTTACATATGTGGTGTACAAGATTCTGAATGATTCCTTACACAGGTTCCTGAACGCCGTTCTGATGTTAGCCAGCCTCGCATATGCCGCAGACGTTATTCTCTTTATGTGGGCTTCAGGAGACAGGTTTGGTGTGATATCAACTCCTAGATCTTTCTCTCTGTCTGTTTCATTAAGTACTTCATCTCCTATTCTGTATCCTGTGCCTGGCCTCCTGTTTCCACTGCCTAGTTTCATTACTTTGCATTTACTCGGGTTGAACTTCAACAGCCATTTGTTGGACCATTCACTCAGTCTATCCAGATCATCTTGTAGCCTCCTACTATCATCCTCTGTTTCAGTCCTCCTCATAATTTTTGTATCGTCGGCAAACATTGAGAGGAACGAATCTATACCCTCTGGGAGATCATTTACATATACCAGAAACAGTATAGGTCCAATGACTGACCCCTGCGGGACTCCACTTGTGACGTCTCGCCAATCTGAGACCTCACCCCTCACACAGACTCGTTGTCTCCTGTTGCTTAGGTACTCCTCTATCCACCGGAGTACCTTCCCTCTCACTCCAGCCTGCATCTCCAACTTTCGCACTAGCCTCTTGTGTGGCACTGTATCAAAGGCTTTCTGACAATCCAAAAATATGCAGTCTGCCCACCCTTCTCTTTCTTGCCTTATTTTTGTTGCCTGGTCGTAGAATTCAAGTAACCCTGTGAGGCAGGACCTGCCATCCCTGAACCCATGTTGATGCTGTGTTACAAAGTTCCTTCGCTCCAGATGCTCCACTAGTTTTTTCGCACAATCTTCTCCATCAGCTTGCATGGTATGCAGGTTAGGGACACTGGCCTGTAGTTCAGTGCCTCCTGTCTATCCCCTTTCTTGTATATCGGGACTACGTTAGCTGCTTTCCAAATATCTGGCAGTTCCC
Source organism: Procambarus clarkii (assembly GCF_040958095.1). Lineage (NCBI taxonomy): Eukaryota > Metazoa > Arthropoda > Malacostraca > Decapoda > Cambaridae > Procambarus > Procambarus clarkii. The sequence continues at coordinate 15,162,075 of NC_091202.1, read as the reverse complement.
CTGTTGCCAGTGATTTGTTATACACTATGGAGAGTGGTAGGCTCAGTTCTCTTGCTCCTTCCTTTAGAACCCAAGGGGAGATTCCATCTGGGCCTATAGCCTTCGTCACGTCCAACTCTAGTAAACACTTCCTTACTTCCCCACTGGTAATCTCAAACTCTTCCAGTGGTTCCTGGTTAGCTATTCCCTCACTTACCTCTGGAATTTCTCCTTGCTCTAAAGTGAAGACCTCCTGGAATTTCTTATTCAATTCCTCACACACTTCCTTGTCATTTGTAGTGAATCCTGTCATGTTCACAGAAAATGGTACCATCCGTTTTCTATGTGCGGCGGCTGAGACGCCAGAGAGAGGAAGGTAAACAATAGAGCGTACAGGACGCCAGCCAAGCTTGGTAGCTACTAGCCATGTAATCATATTAAGTATTAAAGTCAGTAACCAAGTCATGACTTTACATCAACCCTACAGCCAAGACTTCCTCAGTAACACACAAACACCACATTGGCGACGAGGATGAACTGTGAACGCAGGTATTTGTTCAGTTTCAAACACAAGGGAGAAGCATGCTGCCTGGAGGAGGAAGAGAAGCTGTGAGCGCCATACCCGATGCTGTATGCTAACCGATGCTGTGTGCTAACCAATGCTGTGTGCTAAACGATGCTGTGTGCTAACCGATGCTGTGTGCTACCCAAGCTGTGTGCTACCCAAGCTGTGCTGAAGAAACTGTACTGAGGAATCTGCCGACGTTGTGTACGAAACGACGCTTTGATGTGTACAAAACCTGATGTTTTGGTTACGAAACGACGCTTCGTGCTACAAAATTCATCACACTGAACTGACTGCTGTACCAACTGCTGCACCAACTGCTGCACCAACTGCTGCACCAACTGCTGTACCAACTGCTGCTGTACCAACTGCTGCTGTACCAACTGCTGTGCCAACTGCTGTGCTGCTGCTGTGAGTAGGAACAACACATGTACACAAGGGCTAGGTAAGAAGTCAGTTGCTGCTATATTGTGCACTGTTGTGAACTTTTGCATTAAAATGCTTGTGTGCTTTGCAAAATTAAAGTAATTACAGTGAATTCTTGACTAACATATACAGTGCAGTAAGTGTTTAATATTCTGAGGAACATTTAAGTGATAAGTTACATTTATTCAGTAAAAATGGCAAATATACCTCAGTTTCCTGCATTTGATCCTGACTGTGACCAGACAAACCTGTCACAGAGGTGGGTCAAATGGCTTAAAAAGTTTGAAAATTTGTTGATAGTTTCTGACATCAAAAGTGCTGAAAGAAAGTGTGCCTTTCTACTTCATTATGCAGGTGATAGAGTTTGTGACATCTTTGACACACTGAAAGACACTGGTGGTGCCAAAGACTATGACACTGCCAAAGCCAAACTAACAGAGCATTTCAAACCAAGGCAAAATACTGCAATGGAAATTATGCATTTCAGGAGAGCAAAACAACTCTCTAATGAAACTGTGGATCAATACCACACACGTCTGCAGGGTTTAGCAGCCCATTGTGAGTTTGCTGATGTTGACAAAGAAATCAAACAGCAAATAATTGAAACATGCACATCTACACGTCTCCGTCGAAGAGCTCTAGAACTTGTTGATGATGAAAGTTCTCTTACCAAGATACTGGATATGGCTCGTCGAATGGAAGATGCTGCACGTGATGCTCGTGTCATGGAGTGCAGTGCCAATAACGGTTCTGCCACTGTTACTAACAGTGATGAGGTATGTAAGGTTCAGGGAGGACATCGTAATCAAAGAAGATATCATGGCAAACCTAACAGTAAATTTAGCCGAGAACCACGTCACAACTGGGGTCAAGGAACAAGGCTCAAGCAGTCACAACGACCCACATCAGAGGGTGTCAACAATAAATGTTACAATTGTGGAGGAGACTACCCACACCAAGATAATGTTTGTCCTGCTCAAGGTAAGAAGTGCTATGAGTGTGGAAAACTAGGTCATTTTGGTGCTATGTGTCGTTCCGCACTAAAGAAACCACAGTCAATGAATAAAAGCACTGTACGAGGATCAGGTCATAGGGGTCGAGGTGGTAAACACAATATTGCACCTCATATCCAGAATGTTAATAATGTACAAGACAACATTTCATTACAACCAGTCTCAGATGACAGTGAATGTGATTATACTTATGGAGTACAAGCAATCACAGAATGGAATGATCTTCCAAACAACCCAGAGACATGTGTATACATTGCTGGTATTTGTCTCAAGGTTCTCATTGACACTGGATCAAACATTGACACCATGGCTGAGTGCCACTATGAAAAATTTAGAAAACAGTTCCCAAAGCTAGAAAAATACAATGGTAAAGCCACTGCCTATGCTTCGAAGTTAGCCTTGCCAGTGATTGGAACTTTCACTGCAGAGATTAAGTCAAAGAATGCAATGCTCATTACTACATTCCATGTTGTTAGGAATGCAAAGGAGTCTTTACTCAGTTACAAGACTTCAACCAAATTGGGGCTACTTCAGCTTTCTAATGCTGTTGCAGTGGAATCTGCAAACAATGTTGATGCTATTGTTGCTGAATTTTCTGATCGATTTAAATCCATAGGTTGTTATACTGATAGCAAAGTACATCTGCATATCAACCCAGATGTAATTCCAGTTGCCCAACCACATCGCCGACAACCATTCCATACTCGCAAGAAAGTCGATGCCGAACTGGATAGGCTGATGGAACTAGATATCATTGAACCAGTAACAGGTCCAACACCATGGGTAAGCCCAATTGTCACTCCACCAAAGCCGAAGAATCCAGATGAGATACGCATTTGTGTGGACATGCGTGTTCCCAACAAGGCAATAATGCGTGAACGCCATCCTACACCCACTGTAGATGATATGATTTACCGCTTGAATGGTGCAACTGTATTCAGCAAGTTAGATTTAAACAAGGGCTATCATCAGCTTGAACTTGATGAGGAGAGTCGATTCATCACAACGTTTACGACACATCGAGGTCTGTATAGGTACAAGCGCCTGAGTTTTGGTATTAACAGTGCTGCCGAGGTATTCCAGCACATCATCAGCCAGGTATTGCAAGATATACCTAATGCTGACAACATGTCTGATGACATCATTGTTTATGGCCGTACCCAAGCTGAACACGACAAAGCTCTTCGTGCAACATTGCAACGCTTACGAGAAAAGAATCTGACGTTAAGCCGAGCAAAGTGTGAGTTCAATCAACATAAAATTGAATTCTTTGGACATGTACTTAGTGACAAAGGTCTGTCTCCAGATCCTAAGAAAGTTGCAGATATCAAGAATGCTGCACCTCCTTCAACGTCCACTGAAGTACATAGTTTTCTGGGAATGGCAAACTACTGTTCTCGCTTCATTCCAGATTTTGCTACCATTACAAAGCCTCTACGTGAGCTCCTGAAGAAAAATGCATCATGGTACTGGAGCGATATCGAGCAAAATGCATTTGATGCTGTGAAAGATGCACTAGTAGAGAATGCGACTGCTGCATACTTTGATCCATCAATGGACACTGAGTTAACGGTGGATGCTAGTCCTGTTGGATTAGGTGCTGTTTTAGCCCAACACAAACCTGGTCAACCAGATTCCAGAGTAGTAATTGCCTACGCCAGCCGTTCTCTCACAGATGTTGAGCAACGATACAGTCAGACAGAGAAGGAAGCTCTTGCTCTTGTATGGGGCTGTGAACACTTCAATGTGTACCTGCTTGGTGCGCCCTGCACCACGATGGTCACTGACCACAAACCGTTGGAGACCATCTTCAATAATCCAAAGTCCAAACCACCAGCTCGCATTGAGAGATGGGCTCTTCGTCTGCAACCATACAACTTTACGGTGAAATACAAGCCGGGTGCAGGCAATCCCGCTGATTACATCAGTCGACATCCTGCCAACAGTTTCACCATCACCAAGCATCAGCAAGTTGCCGAGGAATATGTACACTCTGTAACCTGTGATGCAGTCCCTAAGGCTCTCACTCTTGATGAAATCCGTACTGCAACCCTAGAGGACCCAACTCTGCAAGCAACAGTGGATGCATTGACTAAGAAAAAGTTTCCACGCATCCCACCCTCAGGAGTTGACCAAGATGCATTCAAAGCACTTGAACGCATCCAGACAGAATTAAGTGTTACGCAACAACGCGACACTGTGCTGCGAGGTACTCGTATCGTGATTCCAGCTGTTCTCCAGCAACGTGTTCTGAAGCTTGCACATCAAGGACACCAAGGTCTTGTTAGGACGAAACAGCTGCTACGAGAAAAGGTGTGGTTTCCTGGCATTGATCGTCAAGCAAAGGATATGCATGATGCCTGTGTCCCTTGCCAAGCTGCAGTGGATACTTCAAGACCAACACCTCTACAACCTTCACCACTACCTGCTGCACCATGGACGGAAGTATCGATGGACTTCTGCGGACCACTACCAACTGGAGAGTACTTGATGGTAGTCATTGATGATCACTCACGTTATCCAGAAGTAGAAATCATCAATTCCACATCTGCAAAGGCCGTCATCCCGAAACTCGACAAGATCTTTTCAAACTTTGGCATTCCTGAAGTTGTCAAGACAGACAATGGACCGCCATTCAATGGACATGACTTCGTCAACTTTGCTGAGCATATTGGATTCAAACACCGCCGTGTGATGCCACTACATCCTCAAGCAAATGGAGAAGTTGAGAGATTAATGCAACCTCTCATGAAAGCGGTACGCTGTGCTCATGCCGAAGGACGATCCTGGAAACAAGCTATGTATGCTTTTCTCAGGAACTACCGTGCAACACCACATGGAACACTGGGCAAGTCGCCTGGCGAACTTTTATTTGGACGTCCTATGAGAATCGCACTACCCGTCATGCCAGCCGAGGTAACGGATAAACGTCTCGCTCAGAAGGATGCACTAGCCAAGGGCAAAATTAAAATTGCTCATGATCAACGTGCAAAGGAACAGTTCATAAAGGTTGGAGACACTGTTCTCGTTAAAAAGAAAAAAGAGGGAAAGTTAGATATGCCGTATGATTCAAAACCATATAAAGTGATTAGTGTAAAAGGAACTATGGTAACAGCTAGTAATAGAGATCATAGTATAACCCGTAATATGGCTTATTTCAAAGTGATTCCAACTAGTGTAGAAAATGATGAAGTGCAAAGTCGTGCAAAAGAAAAAGAAAAAAATAGTTATAACCCGACAAACAATTCATCAAGGGATGTTATTGCATTTAAGGACTCTCGTCCTAAACGTCATGTTAAACGCCCTACACGATTTGATGATTAATTGTGTTCCTATGTAATGAAAAGAATTTACTTATTGTGCTAAACTAAATTTAATATTGTTTGAATAATGCAGATATCTCATTCAATATTTTGTAACTTTGTATTACAGTTTCTTTCATGTTTGTTTAACATTGCATATGTATTTTTAACATTGAAATCCTTTGTGGAAAAGATTAAGTTGTTTAAATTCTTTGTGTGCTTAATTAATGTTAAATGTATGCAGTATCTCTTGATATGGTAATAACTTACTTTGTGTCAATAACTTTGCTTTGTGCTACAAGCATGGTAGACATCCTGTATTCATTCTTTTTAAAGAAAAGGAGGGATGTCATGTTCACAGAAAATGGTACCATCCGTTTTCTATGTGCGGCGGCTGAGACGCCAGAGAGAGGAAGGTAAACAATAGAGCGTACAGGACGCCAGCCAAGCTTGGTAGCTACTAGCCATGTAATCATATTAAGTATTAAAGTCAGTAACCAAGTCATGACTTTACATCAACCCTACAGCCAAGACTTCCTCAGTAACACACAAACACCACAAATCCTTCCGCCCCTATCCTTAATCTCATAACCTGTTCCTTTACTGTTGTTTTTCTCCTGATGTGGCTATGCAACAATTTAGGCTGAGTCTTTGCCTTGCTTGCGATGTCATTTTCGTATTGTCTTTCTGCCTCTCTTCTCATCCTGACATATTCATTCCTGGCATTCTGGTATCTTTCTCTGCTCTCCAGTGTCCTGTTATTCCTATAGTTTCTCCATGCCCTTTTACTTTGCTGCTTTGCTAGCCTAAATCTTTGATTAAACCATGGGTTTCTCATCTTCATTTCTCTGTTTTCCTTTTGGACTGGGACAAACTTGTTTGCTGCGTCCTTGCAC
>NC_091202.1:15115894-15150894 GCF_040958095.1 Procambarus clarkii | reverse complement strand
TTCCTAATGCATTCCATTTACTAACTACTCTGACACTGAAAAAGTTCTTTCTAACGTCTCTGTGGCTCATTTGGGTACTCAGCTTCCACCTGTGTCCCCTTGTTCGCGTCCCCTTGTGTCCCCTTGTGTGTGTGTGTGTGTGTGTGTGTGTGTACTCACCTATTTGTACTTACCTATTTGTGCTTACGGGGGTTGAGCTTTGGCTCTTTGGTACCGCCTCTCAACTGTCAATCAACTGGTGTACAGGTTCCTGAGCCTACTGGGCTCTATCATATCTACATTTAAAACTGTGTCTGGAGTCAGCCTCCACCACATCACTGCCTAATGCATTCCATCTGTTAACTACTCTGACACTGAAAAAGTTCCTTCTTACGTCCCTGTGGCTCATGTGGGTACTCAGTTTCCACCTGTGTTCCCTTGTTCGCGTCCCGCCAGTGTTGAATAGTTTATCCTTGTTTACCCGGTCGATTCCCCTGAGGATTTTGTAGGTTGTGATCATGTCCCCCCCTTACTCTTCTGTCTTCCAGTGTCGTAAGGTGCATTTCTCGCAGCCTTTCCTCATAACTCATGCCTCTTAGTTCTGGGACTAGTCTAGTAGCATACCTTTGGACTTTTTCCAGCTTCGTCTTGTGCTTGACATGGTACGGGCTCCATGCTGGGGCCGCATACTCCAGGATTGGTCTTACATATGTGGTGTACAAGATTCTGAATGACTCCTTACACAGGTTCCTGAATGCTGTTCTGATGTTAGCCAGCCTCGCATATGGCGCAGACGTTATTCTCTTTATATGGGCTTCAGCAGACAGGTTAGGTGTGATATCAACTCCAAGATCTTTCTCTCTATCTGTTTCATTAGATACTTCATCTTTTATTCTGTATCCTGTGTGTGGCCTCCTGTTTCCACTCCCTAGTTTCATTACTCTGCATTTACTCGGGGTTGAACTTCAACAGCCATATGTTGGACCATTCACTCAGTCTGTCTAGGTCATCTTGTAGCCTCCTACTATCATCCTCTGTTTCAATCCTCCTCATAATTTTTGCATCGTCGGCAAACATTGAGAGGAACGAATCTATACCCTCTGAGAGATCATTTAAATATACCAGAAACAGTATAGGTCCAAGGACTGACCCCTGCGGGACTCCACTTGTAACGTCTCGCCAATCTGAGACCTCACTCCTCACTCAGACTCGTTGTCTCCTGTTGCTTAGGTATTCCTTTATCCAATGGAGTACCTTCCCTTTCACTTCAGCCTGCATCTCCAACTTTCGCACTAGCCTCTTGTGTGGCACTGTATCAAAGGCTTTTTGACAATCTAAAAATATGCAGTCTGCCCACCTTTCTCTTTCTTGCCTTATTTTTGTTGCCTGGTCGTAGAATTCAAGTGTGAGGCAGGACCTGCCATCCCTGAGCCCATGTTGATGCTGTGTTACAAAGTTCCTTCGTTCCAGATGCTCCATTATCTTTTTCCGCACAATCTTCTCCATCAGCTTGCATGGTATGCAGGTTAGGGAAACTGGCCTGTAGTTCAGTGCCTCCTGTCTATCCCCTTTCTTGTATATTGGGGCTACGTTAGCTGCTTTCCAAATATCTGGCAGTTCCCCTGTTGCCAGTGATTTGTTATACACTATGGAGAGTGGAAGGCACAGTTCTTTTGCTCCTTCCTTTAGTATCCAAGGGGAGATTCCATCTGGCCAATAGCCTTTGTCACATCCAACTCTAGTAAACACTTCCTTACTTCCCCGCTGGTAATCTCAAACTCTTCCAGTGGTTCCTGGTTAGCTATTCCCTCTCTTATATCTGGAATTTCTCCTTGCTCTACAGTGAAGACCTCCTGGAATTTCTTATTCAGTTCCTCACACACTTCCTTGTCATTTGTAGTGAATCCTTCTGCTCCTATCCTTAATTTCATAACCTGTTCCTTTACTGTTGTTTTCTCCTGATGTGACTACACAACAATTTAGGCTGACACTTTGCCTTGCTTGCGATGTCATTTTCGTATTGTCTTTCTGCCTCTCTTCTCATCCTGACATATTCATTCCTGGCATTCTGGTATCTTTCTCTGCTCTCCAGTGTCCTGTTATTCCTATGGTTTCTCCATGCCCTTTTACTTTGCTGGTTAGCTAGCCCACATCTCTGATTAAACCATGGGTTTCTCATCTTCATTTCTCTCTTTTCCTTTTGGACTGGGACAAACTTGTTTTCTGCGTCCTTGCACTTCTGCATGATGTAATCCATCATATCTTGGGCCGTCTTTTCCCCTGAGCTCTGTTTCCCATGCTATGTCTGTTAGGAATTTTCTTATCACCTCATAGTTTCCCATTTGGTATGCTAACCTTTTGGGGTCGGTTTCCCTCCTCGAGTTCAATAACCCTTCTTCAATCAGGTACTCAAACACCAGTACACTGTGGTCGCTCATTCCTACTGGGTCCTCAAAACCGATTTCTCTTATGTCGGAGTCGTTCAGAGTGAAGACTAGCTCGAGTCTCGCTGGTTCATCATTGCCTCTCATCCTTGTGGGTTCTCTGACATGGTGGGTTAAAAGGTTTCTTGTCACCACCTCCAATAGTTTGGCTCTCCACGTATCCTCGCCTCCATGCGGTTCCTTGTTCTCCCAGTCAATCCGTCCGTGATTGAAGTCCCCCATGATGAGCAGGTGAGATCTACAGGCAGCAGAGGCTGCCCTCTCAATTATAGTGTTAACTGCCATGTTTTGTTTTCGTACTCTTGACTGGGTCTTCTGTCATTTGGTGGAGGGTTATATATTACTGCTGCTACTATTCTTGGTCCTCCCATTGTCATGGTGCCTGCTATGTAGTCTCTGAAACCCTCACAGCCCATGATAGCCATCTCCTTAAAACTCCATTCCTTTCTCATGAGTAGGGCCACTCCGCCTCCTCCCCTACCTTCCCTCTCTTTCCTTATTACTGTGTAATCCTGGGGAAACACAGCATTCGTTATGATTCCAGAGAGTTTTGTTTCAGTGAGTCCGATTACATCTGGGTTCACTTCTTGTGCTCTTTCCCTTAGTTCACTTGCCTTGCTTGTGATCCCATCTATGTTCGAGTACATTACCCTGAAACTATCTCTCTTTTGCTTCTCCTCTAGGGGGGGGGGGGGACCTGTGGGGTCTGGGGTGAGCCGGAGCTGGGAGGATCTGGTACAGGGAGACTGGTGGGGGAGGAGGGGCTTGGGGGGTGGGGGGAGGGGGAGGGTAGGGGGTGGATGAGAGGGGTAGGGTTGGGGGGGTGAGAGGGGGAGGGTTGAGGGCGGTGAGAGGGGGAGGTTTGGGGGTGAGAGGGGGAGGGTTGGGGGGATGGGGGAGAAAGGGGGGTTTGGGGGGGCAGTAAAGGGGGGGGAGGGTGTGCGGGGACAAGGGAAGGAAGCGGAAAGAGGTGGGTGAGGAAGAGGGGAGGGTTTTGGGGAGTGGTGGAGAGGGGAAGGCTTAGGTGGGGTGGGAGAGAGTGGGGGGCTTAGGGGGGGGGAGAACGGAGGGCTTGTGGGTGGGAGAGACGGGAGGGCATGTGGGAGAAGGGAGGGCTTGAGGGATGGGGGAGAAGGGAGGTCCTGGGGTAAGGGGTGAGTGGGATGGAGGGGGGTGAGGGGGGGGAGGGTGCCTTAGGTGTGTACTAAGTGGAGGGCTGACAGGGGTTGGGGCAGGTAGGGTGTCTGTTGGGTAGAATGTGGAGGAGGTGTCGCACTCCCTGTGGCTATTGCACTGTTTGAGGAGGGTTCCCCACTCCCCTCTGGGATTGTAGGGATCGGGGTTGTGGCTCCCTGATTCCTTTCTCTCTCCCTGCGCTCCTTCCTTACATCTGCTGCCTGCTTTCTCTCTTCCCTTGTTATATCCCTCTGCAGGAATTCTTTTTTGAACTTCTCTACATTTGCTAGACCGCTCTTCCTTGCTAACAGTTCCTCTTTCGTGATTTCACTCATGAATACCACCTTTATCATTCGGCCTCTGTCCTTGTTGTACTTTCCAAGCCTGAAAACCTTTTCAACATTTTGTTCAGTTCCCTCCATCCTTACCTCTTTAAGGATCTCGGTAGCTATGTTCTTGTCCTTGTCTCTCCGCTCCTCTGGTCTGGTCCATGTTTGCTCTTTAATGCCTGCTACTACTACCGCTCTTTTTCTCTCTATCAGCCGGCAAGTACATCTAGCTGCTTCCTGAGAGGAAGCCACTTCCATGGCAACTTCCTTAACTGCAGACCTAGCTTCAGGGCTTTTTTTTAAGCATTTCAGCAAATGAGAGCTCAGGTGTGGAGGTCCTCTCCACAGTAGCATTCCTGTCTCCCTGAGGCACGGCTTGTATCTGGTATTGTGGAGAAGTTTTCTTCAGGCATCTTATCTCCTCCTTTGCTGCCCTTAGTTCATCCTGCAGGTTGGCAACTGTCTCCCTCATTACCCTCAGTCCTTCACTGAATTCATCCCACATTTGCTGGAATGCTCCTTTCAGCCAGGCTTCCTGTTCCACCCCATCCTCTGAATTTGTTCCAATCGCGAATGTCATCCTGCGTTTGTCACCCAGAGTTCGTGTCCTTTCCATGTTTTCCCTATGAGAGAGAGACAGAGGGAGGGAGAGGGGGAAGAGAGAGAGAGAGAGAGAGAGAGAGAGAGAGAGAGAGAGAGAGAGAGAGAGAGAGAGAGAGAGAGAGAGAGAGAGAGAGAGAGAGAGAGAGAGAGAGAGAGAGAGAGAGAGAGAGAGAGAGAGAGAGAGAGAGAGAGAGAGAGAGAGAGAGAGAGAGAGAGAGAGAGAGAGAGAGAGAGAGAGAGAGAGAGAGAGAGAGAGAGAGAGACAGAGAGAGAGAGAGAGAGAGAGAGAGAGAGAGAGAGAGAGAGAGAGAGAGAGAGAGAGAGAGAGAGAGAGAGAGAGAGAGAGAGAGAGAGAGAGAGAGAGAGAGAGAGGCGGGGGAGAAGAGAGAGGTGTGTCTGAGTGTGTATTGGGGGGGGGGGGGGGATTAGAGTGGGAAGGTTATGGCAGGGTGTGGACCATAACATGTGTGTGTGTGTGTGTGTGTGTGTGTGTGTGTGTGTGTGTGTGTACTCACCTAATTGTACTCACCTAATTGTGCTTGCGGGGGTTGAGCTTTGGCTCTTTGGTCCCGCCTCTCAACTGTCAATCAACTGGTGTACAGATTCCTGAGCCTACTGGGCTCTATCATACCTACATTTGAAACTGTGTATGGAGTCAGCCTCCACCACATCACTTCCTAGTGCATTCCATTTATTAACTACTCTGACACTGAAAAAATTCTTTCTAACGTCTCTGTGGCTCATCTGGGTACTAAGTTTCCACCTGTGTCCCCTTGTTCGTGTCCCACCCGTGCTGAAGAGTTTGTCTTTGTCCACCCTGTCAATCCCCTGAGAATTTTGTAGGTGGTTATCATGTCTCCCCTTACTCTTCTGTTTTCCAGGGATGTGAGGTTCAGCTCCTTTAGCCTTTCCTCGTAGCTCAATCCTCTCAGTTCCGGGACGAGCCTGGTGGCATACCGCTGAATCTTCTCTAACTTTGTCTTGTGTTTAACTAGGTATGGACTCCAGGCTGGAGCTGCATACTCCTGGATTGGTCTTACATAAGTGGTATACAGGGTTCTGAAAGATTCCTTACACAAGTTTCTGAAGGCAGTTCTTATGTTGGCCAGTCTAGCATATGCCGCTGATGATATTCTTTTGATGTGGGCCTCTGGGGACAGGTTCGGTGTGATATCAACCCCCAGATCCTTCTCTCTATTTGATTCTTGCAGGATTTCCCCTCCCAGATGATACCTTGTGTTCAGCCTCCTGCTCCCTTCGCCTAATTTCATCACCTTACACTTTCCAGAGTTGAACTTCAGCAGCCATTTTCTAGACCATTCCTCCAGTTTATCCAGGTCATCCTGTAGTCTCTGCCTATCTTCATCCGTCTTGATTCTTCTCATAATTTTTGCATCATCAGCAAACATCGAGAGGAATGAGTCTATACCCTCTGGAAGATCGTTCACATATATTAGAAACAGGATGGGTCCAAGTACTGAGCCCTGTGGGACTCCGCTGGTGACATCTCGCCACTCTGATGTCTTCCCCCTCACCGTTACTCGCTGTTTCCTGTTGCTTAAGTACTCCCTTATCCACTGGAGCACCTTCCCTTTTACTCCTGCCTGTTGCTCCAACTTTTTTAACAGCCTTTTATGGGGTACTGTGTCGAAGGCTTTTTGGCAATCCAGGAAAATGCAGTCGGCCCACCCTTCTCTTTCCTGCCTAATTTTCGTTGCCTGGTCATAAAATTCTATTAACCCTGTGAGGCACGATTTACCATCTCTGAACCCATGTTGGTGGTGCGTTACAAAGTTATTTCCCTCCAGATGCTCTACGAGCCTTTTCCTCACGATCTTCTCCAGCACCTTGCATGGTATACAAGTTAAGGAAACTGGCCTGTAATTCAGTGCCTCTTGCCTGTCACCCTTTTTGTATATTGGGACCACGTTAGCTGTCTTCCAACTTTCTGGTAAGTCTCCTGTTTCCAGTGACCTGTTATACACCATAGAGAGTGGCACACTTAGTGCTTCTGCACCTTCCTTTAGTATCCATGGTGAGATTCTATCAGGCCCAACAGCCTTTGTCACATCTAGCTCCAGCAGACACCTTTTGACCTCATCACTGGTGAGGTCAAATTCCTCCAAGGTTTCCAAGGTTGCCGCCTCCTCATTTAGTGCAGGGGCTTCTCCTTGTTCTATTGTGAAGACCTCCTGGAATCTCTTGTTGAGTTCTTCACACACCTCCTTGTCATTCTCTGTGTATCTGTTCTCCCCTTTCCGCAGCTTCATCACTTGTTCCTTCACTGCTGTTTTCCTCCTGATATGGCTGTGGAGCAGCTTTGGTTGGGTCTTGGCTTTACTCGCGATGTCATTTTCAAACTGTCTCTCTGCTTCCCTCCTCACTCTGATGTACTCATTTCTGGCCCTCTGGTACCTCTCCCTGCTCTCTGGTGTTCTGTTATTTCTGTAGTTTCTCCATGTTCTTTTACTCAGTTGTTTCGCTACCTTACATTCCTGGTTGAACCATGGGTTTTTCTGTTGTTTTTCGTTTTTCTCCTTTTGGACGGGGATAAACCTGTCTGCAGCTTCCTGGCACTTTTGGGTGACAATATCCATCATGACCTGCACATTCTTGTCTCTAAGTTCTGTTTCCCATGGTATTCCCATTAGGAAGTTCCTCATCTCGTCATATTTTCCTCTTCGGTAATTCAGTCTTTTCCCCTCCACTCCCATCCTTGGATAGGTTATCCCTACCTCCACCAAGTACTCAAAGGTCAGTACACTGTGGTCACTCATTCCTATGGGGGCTTCAACTTTGACTTCCCTTATTTCTGACTCATTTAGGGTGAATATTAAGTCGAGTCTAGCTGGTTCATCATTGCCTCTCATTCTTGTGGGTTCCTTGACATGCTGGCTCAGAAAATTCCTTGTTGCCACTTCCAAGAGTTTAGCTCGCCACGTATCTGCACCACCATGTGGGTCCCCATTCTCCCAGTCTATCTTTCCATGGTTGAAATCACCCATGATTAAGAGTCTTGAGCCATTCCTGCAGGCAACTGAAGCTGCTCTCTCTATTATATTAATAGTTGCCATGTTGTTCCTATCAAACTCCTGTCTAGGTCTTCTGTCATTTAGGGGAGGGTTGTAAATGACTGTCACTATTATCTTAGGTCCACCCATTGTTATAGTTCCTGTTATGTAATCTCTGAATCCGTCACAGCCCGGAATTTCCATCTCATCAAAACTCCAGTCCTTCCTTATCAGCAGGGCCACTCCTCCACCTCCTCTCCCTTCCCTCTCTTTCCTTACTATATAGTAGTCCTTTGGAAACACAGCATCTGTTATGACTCCTGACAATTTTGTTTCTGTTAGTCCTATTACATCAGGGTTTTCTTCTTGCACCCTTTCTGCCAGTTCACTTGCTTTATTGGTAATCCCATCAATGTTTGAGTACATTACCTTGAAGCTCACTTTCTTATATCCAATTTCACCCACACTCCCTACAAGTGTAGGAGGTTGTTCTATGGTCCTTGCTACTTGGGTAGGCTCCTTCTCCTGTGAGGTAGTTGCCAGGGGTTCAGGGGGAGGTGGGGTGGGGGGTGGAGGGCTTAGGTCTTCCTCAGGCCTGCTTGGGTCAGGAAGAAGTGTGTTTGTGTGTGTGTGTGTGTGTGTGTGTGTGTGTGTGTGTGTGTGTGTGTGTGTGTGTGTGTGTGTGTGTACTCACCTATATGTACTCACCTATATGTGCTTGCGGGATCGAGCATTGACTCTTGGATCCCGCCTTTCTAGCTATCGGTTGTTTACAGCAATGACTCCTGTCCCATTTCCCTATCATACCTAGTTTTAAAAGTATGAATAGTATTTCCTTCCACAACCTGTTCCCCAAGTGCATTCCATTTTTCTACTACTCTCACGCTAAAAGAAAACTTCCTAACATCTCTGTGACTCATCTGAGTTTCCAGTTTCCACCCATGTCCCCTAGTTCTGTTATTATTACGTGTGAACATTTCATCTATTTCCACTTTGTCAATTCCCCTGAGTATTTTATATGTCCCTATCATATCTCCTCTCTCCCTTCTTTTCTCTAGTGTCGTAAGGTTCAGTTCCTTCAGCCGCTCTTCATATCCCATCCCTCGTAGCTCTGGGACAAGCCTCGTCGCAAACCTCTGAACCTTCTCCAGTTTCTTTATGTGTTTCTTCAGGTGGGGGCTCCATGATGGCGCGGCATACTCTAAGACGGGTCTCACGTAGGCAGTGTAAAGCGCCCTAAAAGCTTCCTCATTTAGGTTTCTGAATGAAGTTCTAATTTTCGCCAGTGTAGAGTACGCTGCTGTCGTTATCCTATTTATATGTGCCTCAGGAGTTAGATTAGGTGTCACATCCACTCCCAGGTCTCTTTCTCGAATCGTTACAGGTAGACTGTTCCCCTTCATTGTGTACTGTCCCTTTGGTCTCCTGTCACCTGATCCCATTTCCATAACTTTACATTTACTGGTGTTAAACTCCAGTAGCCATTTCCCTGACCATCTCTGCAGCCTGTTTAAGTCCTCTTGGAGGATCCTACAATCTTCGTCTGTCACAACTCTTCTCATTAATTTTGCGTCATCTGCAAACATTGACATGTATGATTCCACTCCTGTAAACATATCATTTACGTAAATTAGAAAGAGGATTGGTCCCAGCACCGATCCTTGAGGTACTCCACTTGTTACTGTTCGCCTGTCCTGACTTTTCGCCCCTTACCATTACCCTCTGGCTCCTTCCTGTGGGAAAAACCTGCTGGGATTGATATAAGAGGAGACTACCAGGGACTTGTACTGAACTAAATTAAAAATTTACTGTCTGCAAATTAATTCAACTAAAATCTCTAGCTAGGGTTGTAAATCCTAAATCCTCTTTTCCTAATGACAGACTGTGGGCTGTAAGGGACAGGTGGGGTGAATGACTTAGTTGATAGAAGTTCCAATCCACCTGTAGACAGGGATCTCACATCAGCTTGTATTTTATACAAGGATAAGATTTAATAAATTCAGTTATATGACTGAACACTGGCTCTGTTTAAATCAGAGATTTAAACATACATAGTCTAACCTAGTACCATAACTTAACAGCCAATATGTTCTTATACTATAAACAACAAATTAAATTGTAAAAGTATAATAAATGACCTTAGATGTAGTCTAAATACTGTTAAGTAACTACTAGAAATTATATTCAATTAAATGAACTTATATGATAACTTAAAAATTAACTAAGCAAGCAATTGATAACCTAATTTATATATTCAAATATATATGCAGACATATTCATTTATATGATACAGTTAGCTTGAGTAAATCTCTTCCAACGCTATGGACACTTGTGAGGTTTTTACTTATTGAGGCTGAATTCTTTCTGGCACAATGGACACTCATGAGGTTCAGTGCTTGGATAAGATTCACAGCTACACTACAATTTTAATAAACTTACTGAAATGTGAGGCTTAGCCTCGTTTTTTAACCAACAGACAGATTTATAGGATATTAAAGTTACACAAGCATACAATTGGCCAATCATACACCAAATAACCCTCAATATACTTCTCTGCCAGTCGGGGTGCCTTGTCTGACAAGTTTGCCAGACTGATTAACTCTCTTGTCGAGTTTAGGCACTATATTTTGCTACAGCGTTGCTGTATGATGATCTGGTAGCGTTGCTACTTGGATTTTTCTTTAACTGCGTTGCAGAAGAATGATATTTGATAAATAATAGGAATGAAGGTGGTGGAAACCGCGTCACTGTAATCTCCACTACACTCTTATTTTTATAAATGTTCTAGGATTTTCCTTGTAGATATTGTCCAGGTACTCCCCCAGTTCTAGAGAGTATTCACTGGTGATAAAAATGTTAAATAAGGTGTCCTTGAGCTGGTAATGTTCGCTAAGGATCAGTCACTTGTTCACTCATTTGTAAACAAACGCGGAGTGCCGCTGGGCTTTGTTGGTGGGCGCTTCACTCCCCCCATCGCCCTGCCATGCTCTCTGTGCACGGTAGCCTTCTATGAATATTGATTGATTATTTTTACAGTCTAGACTTATTATTGAAATAAGATGTGATTATAATATAATTAGATATAAGATTTAAAGATTATAAGTAGTATTTGAAAGTACCACTGATTCTTATTAAGGATTCGATATTATCCCTACCGGATGTTGAATAAATGTTCCAATAGTTTTTTAATTAACAAATCCTTCTAGAAGATTCTGGATCCTTGAGAGATCATGTACAAAGTCACGTAGGCATCAAAAGGGCCCCTGTTGCGTACGTGTTCATGGTACCATTGTCATCCAGGATCAAGCTATATAATGAATCTATAATGATTCTAATATGATTTTGATACAATTTAGATATGATTTTGATATGATTTAGATATGATTTTGATATGATTTAGATATGATATAGAAATTATACATTTCTTAGTTGATTATTAGATATGGTGGGTAAAAATTTCCCACATCTTCCAGAGGGAGAGAACTGGCACAGAGTCCAATACTTAGGACAATAGTAACCATATGTATTTATTTACTCTCCATTGGATTGATAATACAAGAGCAAATTTTGCTTGCACTTTTCTGCTGCTGTCCGTTGTGGACGATTGTGTCTGTTAGGAGTCTGTGGGTCTTGTGGAGTTAGAGTGTCTTGAGGTCTCTCAGGATCTAACTGCAGCTGGCTCACTGATTCCATGTGGATGAGTTTGTCCAATGTCTTCAGGGAAGTTGTTCCTTTAGACAGGATTTTGACTATTCTCAAAATCCCCTGACTATCTGGATGGACTGAGACAACTTTACCTAATGGCCAGTCAGCCCTAGGGCCATCACTGTCTACCAAGACAATATCGCCAGGTTGGAGATTAGCTATATTATGTGGGACATTGGCCCCATAGTGATGTTCTCGTAGAGATGTAAGATATTCTTTTGTCCAAATATCATTCCATTTTTGGATTATGCTGGACAGATGTTTATACCCCTGAACCAACTCGCTCTGACCCACATATGAGGGATCTCTGATCTCATCATCCACTAGAGATGGTACTGGAGTCAGAAGTCTTCCATACATTAGGTGGGCAGGACTTAATGGCTCATGTTGAGTAGGATCCTCAGACAAGTAAGTCAACGGCCGGTTATTCACCCTTGATTCTATTTCCGTGATTACTGTCTGGAGTTCTTGAAGATTGATTTTCTGACGGTGTAGAGATTTTCTCAAGGATCTTTTTACAGTTCCTATTAACCGTTCATAAAATCCTCCGTGCCATGGGGCTCTCGGAGGGATAAATTTCCATCTGCAATGACGCTGTTCCAGTGTGGAAGTAACTGCAGGATGGGAACAGATTTCCCGTAGACATGCTTCTCCAGCTACCAAGTTTGCTCCGTTATCTGAAATCATCAGCTTAGGGCATGATCGGCGTGCTGCGAATCTGCGGAAAGCTTGAATAAATGTTTGAGCAGTCATATCGGGTGTTACCTCTAGATGTACTGCCCTGGTTGTAGCACAGGTGAACAGACAGATGTATGCCTTGATAGGTTGCTTATCTGCAGTCCCTGTTAGATATATTGCTCCTGTATAATCTACTCCTGTCGTTTCAAAAGGTTGTAGATGGACCACTCGTACCTTTGGTAGGGGTGGTGGCCCTGGATAAGAGCAAGTTCTTGCATCGTACCTTCGGCATATCATGCAATTCTTCAAGATTGATTTGACCGACTGTCTTCCCTGAGGAATCCAGTGCTGCTGTCTGATTTGTGTGAGTGTGTCTAACACTCCTCCATGTTTGATGATTTGTTGATGTGTATGCAACACAATCAACCTTGTGATCCAATGATTTTTTGGTAAAAGCCATGGATGCACGGTATCTAGATTGATATCTGCGTGTTTAAGTCTCCCTCCACAACGCAGAATGTTGTGATTTTCTTGGTCTATCCACAGACCGAGATTGTGTTTTAACTTATGTGGAAGATTTTCATAGTTATTCCCATGAGTTTCTCTCTGGGCTTGTCTTACCCAATAGATAAGTGCATCAGGAAAAGTGTATTTTATACCTTTTTTCCTGAGATAATGAAACACGTTCAGTGTTACATTGATTAATTTGATGAGCGAGGAGTAACGAGTACAATCCAAGACTGATATTTGAGCTTGCTGCCTGGTGGTAGTTATGGTTTGTGTCGTAATGACGTGTGGCTTTTGTTCAGGCCAACTACCATTCACTAACCATCGAGGCCCATGAAACCAAATATCTGCCTTTGCAAACTGTTTAAATGTCATACCTCTTGATAAGAGATCAGCTGGATTATCCTTTGTTGGTACATGCAACAATTGAAAGCCTGCGGAAATTTCTTTAATTTCCGAGACGCGATTTTTTACATATGGAGTTGGACAGTTGTCGTTTCGTACCCATTGTAAGACAGCTTCATTGTCAGACCATATGATGACATCTTTGATGTTCATGGTAGACAAGACTTGTTTGATATGCACTGCTAAGCGTGTACCAGTTAGCAGTGCTGTTAGTTCCATCTGAGGCAAAGTCCTCTTTTTTAATGGAGCGACTCTGGCCTTAGAGGTGATAAGATATGATTGATTAGAAGTCACTAAGTAAGCACAAGCTCCAAAAGCTTTGGCTGACGAGTCTGCGAATACATGTAGTGATACTTCTTCATTTTCCTCGACTATGTGTCTCGGAAAGATTATCTTTTCAACTAAAGTTTGTTCTTGAGCCACTTCCATCCAAGCTTTTTGTAACTGGATTGGTAGTGGATCATCCCAACCAACCTTAGCTTTCCATGCTTCTTGCACTAATAAACGCCACTTGATAGTCAAAGGATTTAGTAGACCTAGTGGGTCAAATACTTTGCTAACTTGTGAAAGCAAATCCCTTTTTGTAGTGATGTTGTAATTTACTGGCACAGATTTGATCGATATTGTGTCCGAGATTAAATCCCAATCCATGCCTAACACCTTTTGTGATTCTGGTACGTGATATTCAGGGTAATCTCTTGCTATTTGATTATTCAATGTTGCATTATTAGAGGCCCAAGATTGTAGTGGCATGTTGGCACCTTGTAGCTCCTTGTTGGCCTCTTGATATAATTGTAACAGTTCAGTAGTACTGTTAACTGTCCCTTGAAAATTATCTACATATAGATTTTGACTGATTTCAGTCTTACAGGGACTTGATGATTTCTTCAGATGAGTATCTAGAGTTGCTTGCAATAGAAATGGACTGCTTGTCACCCCAAAAAGAACTGATGAGAATCTGAAAGTCACTACAGGACTATTGACATCTTCTGGGTTCTCTACCCATAGAAACTTAGTGAAGTCTCTATCTTCTTCCTGCAAGCCAACTCTTAGAAAGGCCTTACTTATATCTGCTGAATACGCATATTTGTTAAGTCTAAACTTCAACAGTATGTCATACAATTTCTGAGTTAGACTTGGACCTGTTTGCAAACAATCATTTAGACTGGTTCCTTGGGGTCCAGATTTAGAGCTACAATTAAAAACTATCCGTAAAGGAGTTGTTTTTGATTCTCTCATTACAGCCATTTGCGGTAGAAAATGGCCTGTTTGCTTATTGTCATGTTTCACGACTTCGATGAATTTATTCTTTAATTGTTGAGCAATAATCTCATGATAGAGTTTTAAATGCTCAGGCCTTTTTCTTAGCTTTGCTAATTGTGATTTAAATTGACTATAAGCCATGTGATAATTGGGAGGTAAGGTTTTATGGTTGATTTTCCATGGTAGCCTTACCCAGTACTGTCCATCATGGTACTGTACAGTTTCTAAGTATTGATTGTATGCACAGACATCATCAGGACTTGGTTGTTCAGGAATTATTCCTATGGCATCAAGTTCCCACAATTGATGTACAGATTCTAATCCATCATCAATCATGTGGGGGATTTTAAGTGGTGACTGTTCTTTGCCTAGTCATGCCACTATTACAGTTTCTGTATGATGTGATTTTTCAGGAGTTGAAGGTTCAAGATCTAGTATAGGTCCTGTCATCAATATGCCTCCTGCTGATTTGAGTATATTCATACCCATAGATTCTTCTGATCCCAGAATGAATCGATGATAGTAGTCAGCTCCAATCAGGATTCCGACATCCCCTATGTAGTCAGAATCAAGCAGAGGATCTGCTAATTGTATTCCTTTTTCTTTTAGGAATTTAATTGTGGCTGTCAGACCAGTCACTTCCATTTCAGTAGGAATTTTATCAACTACTATGGCTTCTACTGTCCTTTGGGATGTACCTAGACAGACATTGAGTTTTACTACTGGAAAGGTTCTACGACCAGAATTAGTAAAAAACCCTGATATGGAGGTAGATACTTGCTTTGAAGATTTAAGTTGTAAATCTTCTGCCATCTTTTTACTGATAAAGGTTTTCTGTGACCCTTGATCAAAAAAGCCTCTAGTTGGAATACAAATTCCTTGATTGCATAGTTCTAGCTGTGCAGTAGGCAATATGGCTGCTGTAACAATTTCTGTATCCAAGTCGTTGACATTGCTCATTACTGTACAGAATTGTACGGCTGTTGTGGTATTATCATCTTTGGGCTTTGCCTGAGATGCAGGTTGATTATTGGAAGTCTGTGATCTGGATTGAGTGTTAATATCACCACAGAGTGCTGTGTGATGTACACTTTTATGACAATATTGGCAGTTTTGCAATGGAGTGTTACACTCACTTGTATCGTGCTTCCGTAGACAACGGATGCACCTGTTGAGAGATTTCAGTCGATCGATTCGACTGGCACGGCCTTCATATACTGTGCATTGATAAATGGTATGTGCTTCTTGACAGAATAAACATTTTGGGGCACTTGTAGCTCCTTTTGTCTTATCTGTCTTAGGAGCTTGGTTTCCTACAGTTCTGTTAACTGTGGGGGATATAGCATAAGAGCCAACATTATTCTGTTTCCACTTTGCAGAAGAGGAGTTTTGTTGCCTTGATTTTTGACTGCCATTCTGGACATTTTTGCTTTTGTCCGTGGATTCACCTTTGGGGATTTTTTCTTGAGATCTAAGTTTTCCTCGGCTTCGTAATCTTTGTACGTAAGCTCGAAGTCCATCAATGATTTGGCTTTGTGATAAGATGTTGGTGTTATAATGAGTGCATAGGCTGTCTATGACCTCATTTGGAAGTTTCCTTTGAATGATTAACTTTATAAGCCACTCTGCATCTCCTACAGGTACTTTTGTACTGAGGGCTTTGATGATTGATTCTATAGACAATCGAAATGATTGTAGTGACTCATACCTTTTATTTGGAGAGGGTAAATCCAATAATTTGTATGAGAGACGTGCAGTTGCAGTCTCCTTATCACTGTAGTTATCTTGTAACAACTGTAAGGCATGGTCGTAATCATCATCTGTTAATGACAAATTAGCAATGACCTGCCTTGCCTCTCCCCGTAACTGGCCTTGCAAATATTGAAACTTTGTCGCCTTTTTGAGAGAGGTCTTGGAGTTTATTATAGAATCAAAGTGTCTCCAGAAGGTATCCCAATCGTCTTCATCCTTGCCCTCAAAATATGGTAATTGTACCTTTGGGAGCTCTGCGGCTATATGTGTGATAGTTGCATTGCTCTGTTGAGTGGATGAGCTCACATTGGATTGGGTTCCTGCTTGAGATATTTGTTTGATTAAAGGATCAAGTTGATCTTGGATTTTATCTTCATACATTGTCATTTCAACGACAATTTCCTGAAGTTCCCTTCGGGTTAAATCTTGCATTAGCCATTTCTGTTAGATAAATCTCTGCATGGCGTTTGATTTGTTCATACTTATCCACAGCTGCTTTTACTCTGGTATTCAGAATTATTAAATCAGGAGATGGTTGTCTAGCCAACTTTTGACATTTGTCAATCAGTTGAGTTAGGTGATCTTGCAGACCATTAAGTGTCCTCCTATTTCCTGTTTCAGCTGCTGGTGGAATACTGTTAGCCATTTTGACCTTTTCCGAGTTTCGGAGATTCCGAGATTTTTCTCTTTTTTCTGATAAATATGTATGATGTTAATGTATTTTGATAAATGAGCTTTCCTGTCTACTTAGGTAATGATTCCAAAGATCGTCCTTCATTTCCTCCCTGGAATCTGGTTGTAGCAGGTGTTCAATTATCAAAAGTATTGTAATAATTTGATTTGTGACCCGAATGCACGAATGCACCAAGTTGGTAAATCTTGTAATAATTTTTTAAAAATAGCAAATGGCACTATTTTTGCAAAGTTATTACAAAATCTGTTACCATAATAATTGTTTGATAAAATACAGTAGAATGTCTACTGGTTTTACCTGTTATAGGGTATGTACAGTATATTATGGTTAGATTGTAAAGAATGCTCTTACAGTGATGATAACACTTTTTTAAAGAATATTATGTAATGAGCAGCTCTGAAAATCAGTAGATTAGAGATAATGCTAGATAATACACTTAAATATATATGTAATGTTACCACAATTGAGGTAGGTAATAATATGATTAAGATGCAGTTGTGCCTTTGACACTGATATACTTAAGTACTGTGGTTTCTTAACTCAAAACAATATCAGTATGCTATGAATGCTTACTAGTTAATGGATATGGTGGCTTAAGCCACTGCAAACTATTTGTTTACTTAGATATATGGCTATGATAAATATTGGCTGATAGCCAGGTTAGGCTAGAATATGTAAGAATTATTCCAATGCAAAATCAAGAAGTTTCTTATGTATTTGGCATTGAAATATTCGGTAAACGAATGATCATAAATTCCTAGGTACAAAGGACCATTATTATCCGGTTCGAAGGACCAATAATGTGGGAAAAACCTGCTGGGATTGATATAAGAGGAGACTACCAGGGACTTGTACTGAACTAAATTAAAAATTTACTGTCTGCAAATTAATTCAACTAAAATCTCTAGCTAGGGTTGTAAATCCTAAATCCTCTTTTCCTAATGACAGACTGTGGGCTGTAAGGGACAGGTGGGGTGAATGACTTAGTTGATAGAAGTTCCAATCCACCTGTAGACAGGGATCTCACATCAGCTTGTATTTTATACAAGGATAAGATTTAATAAATTCAGTTATATGACTGAACACTGGCTCTGTTTAAATCAGAGATTTAAACATACATAGTCTAACCTAGTACCATAACTTAACAGCCAATATGTTCTTATACTATAAACAACAAATTAAATTGTAAAAGTATAATAAATGACCTTAGATGTAGTCTAAATACTGTTAAGTAACTACTAGAAATTATATTCAATTAAATGAACTTATATGATAACTTAAAAATTAACTAAGCAAGCAATTGATAACTTAATTTATATATTCAAATATATATGCAGACATATTCATTTATATGATACAGTTAGCTTGAGTGAATCTCTTCCAACGCTATGGACACTTGTGAGGATTTTACTTATTGAGGCTGAATTCTTTCTGGCACAATGGACACTCATGAGGTTCAGTGCTTGGATAAGATTCACAGCTACACTACAATTTTAATAAACTTACTGAAATGTGAGGCTTAGCCTCGCTTTTTAACCAACAGACAGATTTATAGGATATTAAAGTTACACAAGCATACAATTGGCCAATCATACACCAAATAACCCTCAATATACTTCTCTGCCAGTCGGGGTGCCTTGTCTGACAAGTTTGCCAGACTGATTAACTCTCTTGTCGAGTTTAGGCACTATATTTTGCTACAGCGTTGCTGTATGATGATCTGGTAGCGTTGCTACTTGGATTTTTCTTTAACTGTGTTGCAGAAGAATGATATTTGATAAATAATAGGAATGAAGGTGGTGGAAACCGCGTCACTGTAATCTCCACTACACTCTTATTTTTATAAATGTTCTAGGATTTTCCTTGTAGATATTGTCCAGGTACTCCCCCAGTTCTAGAGAGTATTCACTGGTGATAAAAATGTTAAATAAGGTGTCCTTGAGCTGGTAATGTTCGCTAAGGATCAGTCACTTGTTCACTCATTTGTAAACAAACGCGGAGTGCCGCTGGGCTTTGTTGGTGGGCGCTTCACTCCCCCCATCGCCCTGCCATGCTCTCAGATTCAGATTCAGATTCAGATGTTTATTCAGGTAAGGTATATACATACAAGTGATGTTACATTAATGGATTGATATATAGATAGAGCTAGTACATACAATGCCTAAAGCCACTATTACGCAATGCGTTTCGGGCAAGAAAAACATTAATATCTAGAACTTAATACTAATTGAGCATAAAGAATAAAAGGTGTTGAGAACAAATACAAATAAAGATAAAAAAAAAGGGGGAACATGACTGAAAAAGCAGCACAAATACAATAGGTTGACAAACAGTGTTGATTAAAAAAAAAAAAAAAAAAAAAGAAAATAACAGACATGGGTTGACAATAGAGGAGTGAGGTAGATTACAGGGAATTTATTAGGTAGTGTTTAGTTTTTATCTTAAACTGGTTGAGAGAGGTACAGTCTTTAACATGGTTGGGAAGGTCATTCCACATTCTGGGCCCCTTGATTTGCAGAGCATTTCTAGTTTGATTAAGACGTACTCTAGGAATATCAAAACTGTATTTATTTCTGGTGTGGTGCTCATGGGTTCTGTTACAACCTTCTATGAAGCTTTTAAGATCAGGATTGGCATTATAGTTTAGCGTTTTATATATGTATAATACACATGAGAGAATGTGCAGTGACTTAATATCTAACATATTAAGAGATTTGAGTAGGGGTACCGAGTGATGTCTGGGGCCAGAGTTGGATATTGTTCTAATAGCGGCTTTGTGTTGGGTAATTAGAGGACGTAAGTGATTTTGGGTAGTAGAACCCCAAGCACAAATACCATAGTTGAGATAAGGATAGATAAGGGAGTAATAGAGAGTCACCAGGGCAGGGCGTGGTACATAATATCTGATCTTAGAAAGAATGCCCACAGTTTTTGAAACTTTTTTTGATATATTTAGAATGTGTCCCTGGAAATTCAGCTTGTGGTCAATGAGAATGCCAAGGAATTTGCCATCTAATTTGTTACAAATTTGGGTATTGTTTATTTTGAGATTTATAAGACTAGAGGATTTATTGCCAAACAGAATATAGAAGGTTTTGTCAATGTTAAGGGTGAGTTTGTTGGCAGTTAGCCAAAGATGGACTTTATTTAGCTCAGTATTTACTGTGGCATTTAGAGCAAGAGGGTCAGGACTGGAGTAAATGAAGGTTGTGTCGTCAGCAAATAGAATTGGTTTGAGGTGTTGGGAGGCATTTGGAAGGTCATTAATGTAGATGAGAAAGAGGAGAGGGCCAAGTATGCTGCCCTGAGGAACACCAATGTTGATGGGTAGGGTGGGAGAAATTGTATTATTCACAGAAACATATTGGAGCCTGTCAGTAAGGTAGGACTCGAGGTATTGTAGGGAGTGTCCTCTGACTCCATAATGATGTAATTTAAGAAGAAGGTTATGGTGGTTGACAGTATCAAAAGCTTTACGCAGGTCCACAAATAACCCAACAGGGAACTCCTTTTTATCAAGAGCTGTATGAATCGAGTTAAGCATACTAATAAGTGCATCGTTAGTGCTTTTTTTGGGTCTGAAGCCATATTGGCAAGGGCTAAGTATATTGAGTTTGGCTAGATATGAGTAAAGCTGCTTGTATATAAGTTTTTCAAAAATTTTTGACAAGTTTGGCAGGATTGATATAGGTCTGTAGTTGTTAACATCTGTGGGGTCACCACATTTGTGGACAGGCGTTACTCTCGCTTTTTTTAGAATATCTGGAAAGGTTTGGAGTTCAAGTGACTTGTTGAAGAGCAAAGCAATAGCAGGGGCTAAAGATCTGGAGGCTTTTTTGTAAATTAAAGTTGGTATCTCCTCAAGGGCACCAGACTTGGTTTTAAGGGAAAGGATTATCTCATTGACGTCAGTGGAGTTAATAGGCTTTAGGTACAGAGACTGTGGATAGTCACCTGTAAGATAGTCCTTAATGTCAGTACTGGAAGATGGAATATCATTTACAAGGGATGAACCAATGGAAGAGAAGAACCTATTGAACTCAATAGCAGAATCAGAGGCTGAAAGCTGACCATCGTTATTAGACAGGAGAGTCGATTTGTTATTTAAAGATTTCTTTGATCCCAATATTTGTGAAATTGTGCTCCAAGTTTGTTTAATGTTGCTCTTTATTTGAGTAAATTTATCTTCGTAGTATTTAGTTTTGGCTCGTCTAATTATCTTAGATAGCAATAATGAGTAATTCTTTGAGAATTCTTTGGAGACAATTCCTAACCTATACTTCTTCTCAAGGTCGTGTTTTTTGTTAATGGATTTCAGTATTCCCTTTGTAAGCCAAGGATTGTTAAGCCTTTTGCTTGTGACTTGTTTTGTAAGCCTAGGACAGTGGGTGTTATAAAGGCTAAGAGTTGTTTGTAGAAAAGATTGCACTGCTAGGTTGATGTCCCCTATGTTACCTAACTCGGACTCCCAGTTGACATTATCAGCAGCAGTTATAAAATTGTTTATAGCAGTTTCATTGTGCAGCCTAAAGCTTAACTCCCTTGTTTCTAGAGGTGGTTTGCTAATGTTAGTTAAGAGAAATGTGGGGTAGTGGTCTGTAGTGCTATCGGTGATTATACCTGAAGTAAGCGGAGAGGTTATGTTGGTCCAGATGTGATCTAGAGTCGTGGCAGTGCTATCAGTGATTCTAGTAGGTCTAGTGATTAAGGGTATGAGGAGGCAGGAATTCATACAGTTGAGGAAGCTAACAGCAGTAGGGTGTTCTGGCTCGCAGAGGTCAATATTAAAGTCCCCTGCGATAATTAGGTGGTTTTTGTTCAGTCTGTTATCAAGTATTAGATTTCTAAGGTTTGAGTTGAATACAGACACATCAGTGTTGGGAATTCTATAGACTGCACCCACAGACAGGACAGACTCGGCACCCTTGACTCTGAAGCTGGCGAAGATATACTCCCTATAGCAGTCTCTAGTTCTAATTTCTTTTAAGCATGTTAGTTCATGGTGGTAGTAAAGAGCAGTGCCACCACCTCTCTGAAGTTGACGACAGTTGTGAATTGCTGAGTAGTTAGGCATGTTAAAGAGTTGAGTAGTATCCTCTTTCAACCATGTTTCAGTAAGTATAATAAAAGAGAATTTGTTGCCAATAGTTTCAATCAAGGCACTAACATCATCGAAGTGTTTACCTAGGGATCTAACGTTCAAATTGATTACAGAGATATTGTGATTATGAGTTAATACATTGTTTACATCATGTGCTGCAAAATATCTGCAATTTAGATCATTAAAGTGATTATTGTCATAGATAGTGGATAAGAGGTTAAGTTCTGGGTCTATACTTGACTGCATAAAAAAAGCTGATTGTAGAATCAGAAATAAGTAGAAATAAGCTATAAAATAGGGAAAAATATATACACAATACTGTACAAAACAAACACAAAAGGGGCTTACAGGGGTACAATGGAGTAAGGGAGTATGGCTAGGCTAGGCAACCTAGGCAATTAATGAGATTAAAGAAAAAACATGTAAACATGGACTATACAAAACACAAGATATGGAAATACAAAACAAAAAATATAAGCAAGACTAAGCAACACAAAAAAAACAAATTGAGCAAAAATGAGGTAGATTGCTTACGAGTACTCACAGGTACACTGTAAGTAACAATTTGCAATTTGAGATGCAGGCAAAGCCAGGGGTACAATGGAGTAAGGGAGCATGGCAAGGCTAGGCAACCTAGGCCTCTCTGTGCACGGTAGCCTTCTATGAATATTGATTGATTATTTTTACAGTCTAGACTTATTATTGAAATAAGATGTGATTATAATATAATTAGATATAAGATTTAAAGATTATAAGTAGTATTTGAAAGTACCACTGATTCTTATTAAGGATTCGATATTATCCCTACCGGATGTTGAATAAATGTTCCAATAGTTTTTTAATTAACAAATCCTTCTAGAAGATTCTGGATCCTTGAGAGATCATGTACAAAGTCACGTAGGCATCAAAAGGGCCCCTGTTGCGTACATGTTCATGGTACCATTGTCATCCAGGATCAAGCTATATAATGAATCTATAATGATTCTAATATGATTTTGATACAATTTAGATATGATTTTGATATGATTTAGATATGATTTTGATATGATTTAGATATGATATAGAAATTATACATTTCTTAGTTGATTATTAGATATGGTGGGTAAAAATTTCCCACACTTCCTGTTAGGTAGTTCTTCACCCATACTAGGGCCTTTCCGCTTACTCCTGCCTGCCTCTCAAGTTTGTATAGCAGTCTCATGTGCGGTACCGTATCAAAGGCCTTTTGGCAGTCAAGAAATATGCAGTCTGCCCAGCCTTCTCTGTCCTGCCTTATCCTTGTTACTTTATCATAGAATTCTAAAAGGTTTGTTAGGCATGATTTCCCTGTCCAGAACCCATGTTGGTGCTTGTTTACAAACCCAATGCTCTCCAGGTGCTCAACAAGTCTTAGCCTAATTATTCTTTCAAGTATTTTGCAGGGGATGCTTGTCAGTGATACGGGTCTGTAGTTAAGTGCCTCCTCCCTATCACCCTTTTTGAAAATCGGTACGACATTTGCCTCCTTCCAGCAACTGGGCAATTCCCCCGACATAAGTGACTCATTAAAGATCATTGCCAGAGGCACGCTGAGAGCCTGCGCTGCCTCTTTAAGTATCCACGGTGATACTTTGTCTGGTCCAACAGCTTTATTTGCGTCCAGTGTTGTCAACTGTTTCATTACATCCTCTGCTGTCACCTCTATATCTGATAGTCTTTCATCTTGGGTAATCTCTTCTAACAATGAGAGCTGCTCAGGCTCGGTTGTGAACACTCCATGGAATTTTGCATTCAGTACCTCGCAGATTTCCTTGTCGCTTTCTGTATATGCCCCTTCTGTTTTCCTCAGTCTTGTCACTTGGTCATTTACCGACATCTTCCTTCTTATATGGCTATGTAGTAATTTTGGTTGCTTTTTCGCTTTGACTGCAATATCGTTCTCATAATTTCTTTCCGACACTCGTCTTATGTTAATGTAATCATTCCTAGCTCTGTTACATCTAATCCTGTTGTCCTCTGTCCTTTGTCTTCTGTACTTCCTCCACTCCCTCCTGCTTCTCACCTTTGCTTCCTGACACTGTCTATTAAACCATGGGTTATTATATTCCCTCCTGCTTTTTTCCTTTATTGTTGGAATAAATCTATCTTCAGCCTCCTTGCATTTCAATATGACTTGGTTCATCATACCTTGCACTGTTTTTCCTCTAAGTTCTTCCTCCCACTGCACTTCTCCCAGGTAGTCCCTTATCCTTCTGTAGTCCCCTTTTCTGTATTCAAGTCTCCTTTCCCGGACCTCTTGTCCTTTGGTCACAATTTTAAGCTCCATCATGTAGTCAAAGACTAGGACACAATGGTCACTAGCTCCTAGTGGTATTTCATGTTCCAACTGCTCGATGTCTTCTACATTCTGAGTGATAATGAGATCTAATAGGCTGGGCGTATCCCCTCCTCTTTCCCTAGTATCTTCTTTCACATGCTGTGTTAGGAAATTCCTGTCAATAACGTCTACCAGCTTCGCTCCCCAGGTCTCCTCCCAGCCATGGGGATTCCTCGTTTCCCAATCTATCTCTCCGTGATTTAGGTCCCCCATGACCAGCAGCTTCGCTCTCATTCTATGCGCTAAAGTTGCTGCCCTCTGCAGTTCATCCATACATGTCTTGTTGCTGCCCTCGTACTCCTGCCTGGGTCTTCTACTGTTTGGTGGGGGATTGTAGAGTATCAAGATTACAGTCTTCTTCCCATCCACTGTCAGAGTTCCATGTATGAAGCTTGTGCTTTCATTGGTACCCGGATTTTCCAGCTCATCAAACTTCCATTTCCGCTTTATTAGTAGTGCCACTCCTCCTCCCTGTCTCTGTGTCCTTTCTTTTCTTATCACCTGGTACCCCTCTGGAAAGATTGCATCCGAGATCATGCCACTTATTTTAGTTTCCACTATTGCCACTATGTCTGGGTCTGCCTCACTAACTCTTTCTTTTATCTCTTCTGCTTTATTGGCTACCCCATCAGCATTGGTGTACCAAACCTTGAGACTCTTCTTGGAAACTCGGGTGTCAGAGTTCCCCCTTTCACCAGGGGTCTGGGGGGAACTGGGGGGTGTCTGGGGGGCAAGTGGGGGCTGTGGGGGTGAGTGGGGGGGTGCTAGGGGGGTGCCTGGGAGTGCCTGGTAGGCGAATGGGGTCTGGGCATCTAGGGGGGTAGGAAGGGCATAATGGGTCTGAAAGTTAGGGGTCTGAATAGCATAGGGGGGTTGAGAAATAGAGTGAGACTGAGAGTCAGATAGAGGTTGAGAGGTTGGGGGGAAGAGGGATACTGAGGGCGGAGAGCTGAGATGAGAATGGAGCATGGGTGCTGGGAGTGGAAGAGAGGGTATATTAGTTAGGGGGAATCGGGGGTAGGTGGGGGTTTTGGGGTAGAAGAGGGGAAGAGGGAGATGGGGGAAGGTGTTAGGGGGTCACAAGGTGAGGGGGTTAAATGTGGGCTGGAGGTGCATAGGAGGGGTGAGGGTTGGGTGGGGTTTGGGGGTGAGTGGAAGAGGGGTGCAGTGGAAGCTGGGATGGAGTAGATGGAATTGAAGTCAATGGGGTAGAAGGGGCAGGGGAGTAGGAAGGGGTATTTGGGGAGGGGGGATGGGAAGGTGGGTTTGGGGAGGGCATGGCTTGACCCACTGGGGTCGCTGACAAGTGTGATGTAGCAGGGGCAGGGGAATCGTTGTGGAGGTGCAAATGTGGAAGGGACAGGGGGGTTTTGGGAGGCTGAGGCAGGGGGGATGTATAGGAGGGCTGAGTTGGGGAGGATGCGACCTGGGAGGTGACCTGGGAGGTGGTCTGGGAGGTGACCTGGGATGTGACCTGGGAGGTGAGACTTCCTGAGAGGCTAGCTCGGAGTCGTTGTTGCCATCTATTTTTGTGGGCTGTTTGCTCATCTTTCGTCATAAACCTCTCTATAAACACATTGTAATGGGTTTCACTTCCTCTGAGTAAATGCTTGGTCCTCATTATGTACTCCACTGCCTCCTCATTGGAGAATTGCACCAGAACAGGTCTATTCTTGGTACAATTGTAAGGTCCAACCCGTCGATTGATATCCACCTCGCGTTCTGCCATCTCTGCTCCAATACACCTCAATATCTCGTGCAATTCGTATTTTTCTGTTTCTATTCTCTCTTGTCTTGTTGGTGCCCTAGATTCGAATAATCCATGTATTATAATAGACCGTCTCCTCAGTAATTCATTGTCATGCTGGTAGCCTGTCCCCTGGGGATTCCCCATCCCAACCGCAGTCACTAACCAATCCCCCACTAATCCTCTATCCTTAGCCATGCTGCTAATCCTTCCTAATTCGTTTGTGATACGAGCACATTCCCTCTCCCAGTCCTCTCTTCCCTTCCCTTGTGTGTGTGTGTGTGTGTGTGTGTGTGTGTGTGTGTGTGTGTGTGTGTACTCACCTAGTTGTACTCACCTAGTTGTGCTTGCGGGGGTTGAGCTCTGGCTCTTTGGTCCTGCCTCTCAACCGTCAATCAACAGGTGTACAGGTTCCAGAGCCTATTGGGCTCTCTCATATCTACACTTGAAACTGTGTATGGAGTCAGCCTCCACCACATTGCTTCCTAATGCATTCCATTTGTCAACCACTCTGACACTAAAAAAGTTCTTTCTAATATCTCTGTGGCTCATTTGAGCACTCAGTTTCCACCTGTGTCCCCTAGTGCGTGTGCCCCTTGTGTTAAATAGCCTGTCTTTATCAACCCTGTCGATTCCCTTGAGAATCTTGAATGTGGTGATCATGTCCCCCCTAACTCTTCTGTCTTCTAACGAAGTGAGGTTCAATTCCCGTAGTCTCTCCCCGTAGCTCATTGCTCTCAGCTCGGGTACTAGTCTGGTGGCAAACCTTTGAACCTTTTCCAGTTTAGTCTTATGCTTGACTAGATATGGACTCCACGCTGGAGCCGCATACTCCAGGATTGTTCTGACATATGTGGTATATAATGTTCTGAAAGTTTCCTTACACAAGTTTCTAAAGGCCGTTCTTATGTTAGCCAACCTGGCATATGCTGCTGATGTTATCCTCTTGATATGAGCTTCAGGGGACAGGTCTGGCGTGATATCAACACCCAGGTCTTTCTCTCTCTCTGACTCTTGAAGTATTTCATCTCCCAAGTGATACCTTGTATCTGGTCTCCTGCTTCCTACTCCTATCTTCATTACATTACATTTGCTTGGGTTAAACTCTAACATCCATTTGTTCGACCATTCCTGCAGCTTGTCCAGGTCTTCTTGAAGCCTCAAGCTGTCCTCCTCTGTCTTAATCCTTCTCATAATTTTGGCGTCGTCAGCAAACATTGAGAGGAATGAGTCTATACCCTCTGGGAGATCATTTACGTCAGGGGTCTCCAAACTATGGCCCGCGGGCCAAATCCGGCCCGCCACATAATTTCATCCGGCCCTCCAAACAAATCCCTGTGTGGTGGCCTTGAAAAAATAATTATCGTACGAATGGCATCGCAGAATTATTCAAAGCTGGGGCTTCTGACTGGTGGCGCTCAACCCGAGTCAGTTTTCCTCTCTCTCGATAGTGTGACGCACAGATACTAATACTGGTTGGTATGTGTTGTGCATTACAACCAATCAGTTGTGTATAACTGTATATTGTGGGGATGGAGGGCGAGTGGGGCTTCGCTGCTTCCGTTTCAGGGAGCACAAACACTGTACAATATTCTTTTCTCTGTACTTTGACAATGCCTTTATCTTAGTTATACAAAATAGCAATAATACTATTGTAGCCAATAATATTTCATGTTTAAAATAGTTAAAATGGTAACCATTAAGTTTATCAACGAAAGCTGTTGCCATAATATTATCCACTTTATAATAATATGCTATGCTTTTTAACACCACATACAAGCTGTTTTTTTCCTGTAGAATTTATTTCATTTATTTTACCCTTATGTTTTCAGATATGGAAAAGATAAAGAAAAG
Source organism: Procambarus clarkii (assembly GCF_040958095.1). Lineage (NCBI taxonomy): Eukaryota > Metazoa > Arthropoda > Malacostraca > Decapoda > Cambaridae > Procambarus > Procambarus clarkii. Next base: position 15,123,290 of record NC_091202.1, on the reverse strand, counting down.
AAAAGTGGACAGTGAGTGCCATCGATTCAATGACGAATAGAAGATAAAGTACTTTTTTGTGATAGCAAATGATAAAGCTTTATGTATAATATGTAGAGACAGTGTTGCTGTTCTGAAGGAATACAATATTCGTCGGCACTATGAATCTAAACATGGCTCAAGTTATTCTCGCATCACAGGAGCAGAACGCACTAAAAAGTTTGAATCATTTCAGCACAGTCTGCATTCTCAACAAGCTGTTTTCAGTAAGAAAAAATCTGAAAATGAAAATTCAACTAGAGCCAGTTACAAAGTTGCCTATGTGTTGGCTAAAAAAGGAAAACCTTTCACTGATGGTAGTATCATAAAAGAGTGTATAGTGGAAGCAGCAGGAGAGGTATGTCCAGAAAAAGTAAACCTCTTCAAAATGATAAGTCTTGGGTCAAATACTGTTGCTCGTAGAATTGAAGATTTAGGAGGCGACATAATTCGGCAAATAAAGGAAAAAACAAAAAGATTTTGTTGGTATTCTCTTGCGTTGGATGAATCAACTGATGTGTGTGATACTTCTCAGCTCTTATTATTCATTCGTGGTGTTGATAGTGAATTTAATGTGAGCCAAGAATTAGCATCAGTTCACAGCATGCACACCACAACAACTGGAGAGGACATTTTCAATGAAGTAAGTAAAACTATGACAGAATATAACCTGGAATGGAAACAAGTGCAGTGTGTGACAATTGATGGAGGAAAGAATATGTCTGGGACAAAGAAGGGTTTGGTTGGGCAAATTACAACAGCTTGTGAGGTTGGAGGATTCTCAAAACCCATTTTTCTGCATTGCCTTATCCATCAACAAGCATTGTGCCTAAAATATGTTGATATGTCTTGTGTCATGAAACCTGTTGTTTCTGTGGTTAATTTCATTAGATCTCATGCACTCAACCATCGCCAGTTCCGTGATTTCTTGAAAGAAATTGATGCGGAGTTTGTTAACTTGCCTTATTATACAGCAGTTAGATGGCTTAGTTGTGGAAAGGTTTTGCTGCATTTCTTTGATGCAGCTTGAGGCTTCAAGAAGACCTGGACAAGCTGTAGGAATGGTCGAACAAATGGCTGTTAGAGTTTAATCCAAGCAAATGTAATGTAATGAAGATAGGGGTAGGAAGCAGGAGACCAGATACAAGGTATCGCTTGGGAGATGAAATACTTCAAGAATCCGAGAGAGAGAAAGACCTGGGAGTTGATATCACGCCAGACCTGTCCCCTGATGCTCATATCAAGAGGATAACAGCAGCAGCATATGCCAGGTTGGCTAACATAAGAACGGCCTTTAGAAACTTGTGTAAGGAATCTTTCAGAACATTATATACCACATATGTCAGACCAATAATGGAGTATGCGGCACCAGCATGGAGTCCATATCTAGTCAAGCAAAAGACTAAAATGGAAAAGGTTCAAAGGTTTGCCACCAGACTAGTACCCGAGCTGAGAGTTATGAGCTACGAGGAGAGACTACGGGAATTAAACCTCACTTCATTGGAAGACAGAAGAGTTAGGGGGGGGGGCATGATCACCACATTCAAGATCCTCAAGGGAATTGACAGGGTTGATAAAGACAGGCTGTTTAACACAAGGGGCACACGCACAAGGGGACACAGGTGGAAACTGAGTGCCCAAATGAGCCACAGAGATATTAGAAAGAACTTTTTTAGTGTCAGAGTGGTTAACAAATGGAATGCATTAGGAAGTGATGTGGTGGAGGCTGACTCCATACACAGTTTCAAGTGTAGATATGATAGAGCCCAATAGGATCATGAATCTGTACACCTTTTGATTGACGGTTGAGAGGCAGGACCAAAGAGCCAGAGCTCAACCCCCGCAAACACAACTAGGTGAGTAACTAGGTGAGTACACACACACACACACATGCACACACACACACACACACACACACACACACACACACACACACACACACACACACACACACACACACACACACACACACACACACACACACACACACACACACACACACACACACACATACATACACACACACACACACACTCACACACACACACACACACACACACACACACACACACACACACACACACACACACACACACACACACACACACACACACACACACACACACACACACACACAGAGAAAGAGAAGGGTGGGCAGACTGCATATTTTTGGATTGTCAGAAAGCCTTTGATACAGTGCCACACAAGAGGCTAGTGCGAAAGTTGGAGATGCAGGCTGGAGTGAGAGGGAAGGTACTCCGGTGGATAGAGGAATACCTAAGCAACAGGAGACAACGAGTCTGTGTGAGGGGTGAGGTCTCAGATTGGCGAGACGTCACAAGTGGAGTCCCGCAGGGGTCAGTCCTTGGACCTATACTGTTTCTGGTATATGTAAATGATCTCCCAGAGGGTATAGATTCGTTCCTCTCAATGTTTGCCGACGATGCAAAAATTATGAGGAGGATTGAAACAGAGGATGATAGTAGGAGGCTACAAGATGACCTGGATAGACTGAGTGAATGGTCCAACAAATGGCTGTTGAAGTTCAACCCGAGTAAATGCAAAGTAATGAAACTAGGCAGTGGAAACAGGAGGCCAGGCACAGGATACAGAATAGGAGATGAAGTACTTAATGAAACAGACAGAGAGAAAGATCTAGGAGTTGATATCACACCAAACCTGTCTCCTGAAGCCCACATAAAGAGAATAACGTCTGCGGCATATGCGAGGCTGGCTAACATCAGAACGGCGTTCAGGAACCTGTGTAAGGAATCATTCAGAATCTTGTACACCACATATGTAAGACCAATCCTGGAGTATGCGGCCCCAGCATGGAGCCCATACCTTGTCAAGCACAAGACGAAGCTGGAAAAAGTCCAAAGGTATGCTACTAGACTAGTCCCAGAACTAAGAGGCATGAGTTATGAGGAAAGGCTGCGGGAAATGCACCTCACGACACTGGAAGACAGAAGAGTAAGGGGGGACATGATCACAACCTATAAAATCCTCAGGGGAATCGACCGGGTAAACAAGGATGAACTTTTCAACACTGGTGGGACGCGAACAAGGGGACACAGGTGGAAGCTGAGTACCCAAATGAGCCACAGAGACGTTAGAAAGAACTTTTTCAGTGTCAGAGTAGTTAGCAAATGGAATGCATTAGGAAGTGATGTGGTGGAGGCTGACTCCATTCACAGTTTCAAATGTAGATATGATAGAGCCCAATAGGCTCAGGAATCTGTACACCAGTTGATTGACGGTTGAGAGGCGGGACCAAAGAGCCAGAGCTCAACCCCCGCAAGCACAATTAGGTGAGTACAATTAGGTGAGTACACACACACACACACACACACACACACACACACACACAATCCCCATGGAGGGGACGAAACGTGGGGAGCAAAATTAGTAGATGTTATAGACAGGAATTTCCTGACACAACATGTGTAGGAAGACACAAGGGAAAGAGGAGGAGATGCACCGAGCCTATTAGACCTGATTTTCACCCAGAACGTAGAAGATATCGAGAATTTAGAGCATGAAATACCTCAAGGGGCCAGTGAACATTGTGTCCTAGTCTTTGACTACATGATGGAATTCAAACTTATGACCATGGGACAAGAGATCTGGGAAAGGAGAGCTGACTACAGGAAAGGGGACTGTATGAGGATAAGGGACTATCTGGGTGAAGTGCAGTGGGAGGAAGAAATTAGAGGAAAAACAGTCCAAGATATGATGGACCTAGTCATACAGAAATGCCAGGAGGCCGAAGAGAGATTTATACCAACGGTAAAGGGAAAAAATAAGAAGGAATATAATAACCCATGGTTTAATAGACAGTGTCAGGAAGCAAAAATGGCCAGCAGGCGGGAGTGGAGGAAGTACAGAAGACAAAGAACAGAGGACAACAGGATCAGATACAACAGAGCTAGCAACGATTACATTAACATAAGACGAACATCGGAAAGGGACTATGAGAACGATATTGCAATCAAAGCGAAAAAACAACCTAAGTTACTACACAGTCATATAAGAAGAAAAATATCGGTGAACGACCAAGTGACAAGACTAAGGAAGACAGAGGGGGCATATACTGAAAGTGACAAGGAAATCTACGAGGCACTGAATGCCAGTTTCCATGGAGTGTTCACTACCGAGCCTGAGCAGCTCCCATTGTTGGAAGGGGTTACCCTAGATGAAAGACTATCAGATATAGAGGTGACAGCAGAGGAGGTAATGAAACAGTTGACAACTCTAGATGCAACTAAAGCAGTTGGACCAGACAAAGTATCACCGTGGATACTAAAAGAAGCAGCACAGGCCCTCAGCATGCCTCTGGCAATGATCTTTAATGAGTCACTTATGTCAGGAGAATTGCCCAGTTGCTGGAAGAAGGCAAATGTCGTGCCGATCTTCAAGAAAGGTGATAGGGAGGAGGCACTTAACTATAGACCTGTATCACTGACAAGCATCCCCTGTAAAATACTGGAAAGAATAATTAGGCTACGACTGGTTGCACACCTGGAGAACATTAGGTTTGTGAACAAACATCAACATGGGTTCTGGACAGGGAAATCGTGCCTAACAAAGCTTCTGGAATTCTATAATAAAATAACGAGGATAAGACAGGACAGAGATGGTTGGGCAGACTGCATATTTCTGGACTGCCAAAAAGCCTTTGATACAGTACCGCACATGAGACTGCTGTTCAAGCTCGAGAGGCAGGCGGGGGTGGGGGGAAAGGTCCTAGCATGGATAAGGAACTACCTAACAGGAAAGAGCCAAAGAGTTACGGTATGGGGCGAGAAGTCGGACTGGCGAACAGTAACAAGTGGAGTACCACAAGGATCGGTGCTGGGACCAATTCTATTTCTTGTATATGTTTACGACATGTTTACAGGCGTAGAGTCCTACATGTCGATGTTTGCGGATGACGCAAAGTTGATGAGAAGAGTTGTGACAGATGAGGATTGCAGGATCCTCCAAGAGGACCTGAACAGGTTGCAGAGATGGTCAGAGAAATGGCTACTGGAATTCAACACGAGCAAATGTAAAGTTATGGAAATGAGACTAGGAGATAGGAGACCAAAGGGACAGTACACAATGAAGGGGGAACGACCTATTTGTAACGACGCGTGAAAGAGACCTGGGGGTGGACGTAACACCTAATCTATCTCCTGAGGCACATATAAATAGGATAACGACAGCAGCGTACTCTACACTGGCAAAAGTTAGAACATCATTCAGAAACCTAAATAAGGAGGCATTTAGGGCGCTTTACACTGCCTACGTAAGGCCAGTCTTAGAGTATGCCGCCTCATCATGGAGTCCCCATCTGAAGAAGCATATAATGAAACTGGAAAAGGTTCAGAGGTTTGCAACGAGACTCGTCCCAGAGCTACGAGGGATGGGGTATGAGGAGCGCCTGAGGGAACTGTGCCTTACGACACTAGAAAGAAGAAGGGAGAGGGGGGACATGATAGGAACGTATAAGATACTCAGAGGGATTGACAGAGTGGACATAGACGAAATGTTCACACGGAATAGTAACAGAACGAGGGGACATGGATGGAAGCTTGAAACTCAGATGAGTCACAGAGATGTTAGGAAGTTTTCTTTTAGCGTGAGAGTAGTGGGAAAATGGAATGCACTTCAGGAACAGATTGTTGAAGCAAATACTATTCATAATTTTAAAACTAGGTATGATAGGGAAATGGGACAGGAGTCATTGCTGTAAACAACCGATGCTCGAAAGGCGGGATCCAAGAGTCAATGCTCGATCCTGCAGACACAACTAGGTGAGTACTAGGTGAGTACACACACACACACACACACACACACACACACACACACAGGGGGCCTCGTAGCCTGGTGGATAGCGCGCAGGACTCGTAATTCTGTGGCGCGGGTTCGATTCACGCACGAGGCAGAAACAAATGGGCAAAGTTTCTTTCACCCTAAGTGCCCCTGTTACCTAGCAGTAAATAGGTACCTGGGAGATAGTCAGCTGTCACGGGCTGCTTCCTGGGGGGTGTGTGTGTGTGTGTGGTGTGGAAAAAAAAAAAAAAAAAAAAAAGTAGTTAGTAAACAGTTGATTGACAGTTGAGAGGCGGGCCGAAAGAGCAAAGCTCAACCCCCGCAAAAACACAACTAGTAAACACAACTAGTAAACACACACACACACACACACACACACACACACACACACACTGAGGACCACATAAAGAATATTGTGCAAGGAGCCTATGCAATGCTTTCTAACTTCAGAATTGCATTTAAATACATGGATGGCGATATACTAAAGAAATTGTTCATGACTTTTGTTAGGCCAAAGCTAGAATATGCAGCTGTTGTGTGGTGCCCATATCTTAAGAAGCACATCAACAAACTGGAAAAGGTGCAAAGACATGCTACTAAGTGGCTCCCAGAACTGAAGGGCAAGAGCTACGAGGAGAGGTTAGAAGCATTAAATATGCCAAAACTAGAAGACAGAAGAAAAAGAGGTGATATGATCACTACGTACAAAATAGTAACAGGAATTGATAAAATCGACAGGGAAGACTTCCTGAGACCTGGAACTTCAAGAACAAGAGGTCATAGATTTAAACTAGCTAAACACAGATGCCGAAGAAATATAAGAAAATTCACCTTCGCAAATAGAGTGGTAGACGGTTGGAACAAGTTAAGTGAGAAGATGGTGGAGGCCAAGACCGTCAGTAGTTTCAAAGCGTTATATGACAAAGAGTGCTGGGAAGACGGGACACCACGAGCGTAGCTCTCATCCTTTAACTACACTTAGGTAATTAGGTAATTACACACACACACACACACACACAAACACACACACACAGGATATAGGCCACAACGGCAAACTCATTACTGCTAGGTAAACAAACGCATCAGGTGAATTGAGACCGATCAATGATTTTTGTTTACGCCGAGAATCTAACCCGGAAGCCCACAATTGTGAGTTGTGGACGCTTATCAGTCAACCAAGAGACCCTGTTTGTGGTTATTATATGTGAGCGGATTTTACGGTGGTTATCTGGGCGTGAAGACATTCCTAGCGTGAAGACATTCCTGGTGTGAAGACATTCCTAGCGTGAAGACATTCCTAGCTTGAAGATATTCCTAGCGTGAAGATATTCCTAGCGTGAAGACATTCCTGGCGTGAAGACATTCCTGGCGTGAAGACATTCCTGACATGAAGACATTCCTGGCGTGAAGACATTCCTGGCGTGAAGACATTCCTAGCGTGAAGACATTCCTGGCGTGAAGACATTCCTAGCGTGAAGATATTCCTGGCGTGAAGACATTCCTAGCGTGAAGACATTCCTAGCGTAAAGACATTCCTGGCGTGAAGACATTCCTGGCGTGA
>NC_091202.1:15105894-15110894 GCF_040958095.1 Procambarus clarkii | reverse complement strand
AAGCAACAGGGCTCCATTAAGGAACATATAATCTCTTCCCACAACCAAACCATCGCCAGAGAAATCCTAGTAAACAACACAGAAATCATCGATAGATACAGCGATAGCAGGCGGCTTGACTTTTGTGAGGCACTACACATTAAAAAGTCAACACCAGCAATCAACAGCCAATTAATGCACAACTATATTCTACCCACCACAAGACTCCGCTCCAATATAGAAGCATCAAGAAATATGGACCAATAGGCTTTCTACAATCACTTCCATTCAATACCCATTGTTTCGTGTTCTGTCGTGTGTTGATGAAATTAATACCCTATTAATACCACCTCACCCCATCCACCTCACTCAAATGTAGATATAAACAAATCGGAGATGTGTAAGTTCTATTCAGTTGTGTATGTGTAAACTAAAGTCTTCGAAAATGTAAAAAGTTTTACGAAACGCGCTCAAGTGTCACGTCAAACTAGAAATAAAAATGAATTTTGGAGAATTGATTTTTGAATTACCACCAACAGTGAAAAGAAATGTACGAAAGATTGAGAAAATTCGTGTTAGAATTATTAATCTTACTTTTTCGGTCATATTTAATAATATATGTCTACAGGAAAGACTGCTACCAAAATATACTAATATATATATATATATATATATATATATATATATATATATATATATATATATATATATATATATATATATATATATATATATATATATATATATATATATATATATATATATATATATATAACTGAAAACTCACACCCCAGAAGTGACTCGAACCCATACTCCCAGAAGCAACGCAACTGGGATGTACAAGACGCCTTAATCCACTTGACCATCACGACCGGACAAAATGAGGTGATAGCCGAGGCTATCACCTATATGAACCACCCCACCGCCGGCACTCGGATAGTAATCTTGGGCATAGCATTTTACCAAATCACCTCATTCTTTGGGGCACACGTGAGGAACAGAAATGCGAACAAGCCTGAATGGTCCCCAGGACAATATGCAACTGAAAACTCACACCCCAGAAGTGACTCGAACCCATACTCCCAGAAGCAACGCAACTGGTATGTACAAGACGCCTTAATCCACTTGACCATCACGACCGGACAAAATGAGGTGATAGCCGAGGCTATATGAACCACCCCACCGCCGGCACTCGGATAGTAATCTTGGGCATAGCATTTTACCAAATCACCTCATTCTTTGGGGCACACGTGAGGAACAGAAATGCGAACAAGCCTGAATGGTCCCCAGGACAATATGCAACTGAAAACTCACACCCCAGAAGTGACTCGAACCCATACTCCCAGAAGCAACGCTACTGGTATGTACAAGACGCCTTAATCCACTTGACCATCACGACCGGACAAAATGAGGTGATAGCCGAGGCTATATGAACCACCCCACCGCCGGCACTCGGATAGTAATCTTGGGCATAGCATTTTACCAAATCACCTCATTAATGGTGAGGAATGCTATGCATAGCAAAAATGCTATGCATAGCAAAAATGCTATGCCCAAGATTACTATCCGAGTGCCGGCGGTGGGGTGGTTCATATAGCCTCGGCTATCACCTCATTTTGTCCGGTCGTGATGGTCAAGTGGATTAAGGCGTCTTGTACATACCAGTTGCGTTGCTTCTGGGAGTATGGGTTCGAGTCACTTCTGGGGTGTGAGTTTTCAGTTGCATATTGTCCTGGGGACCATTCAGGCTTGTTCGCATTTCTGTTCCTCACGTGTGCCCCAAAGAATGAGGTGATTTGGTAAAATGCTATGCCCAAGATTACTATCCGAGTGCCGGCGGTGGGGTGGTTCATATAGCCTCGGCTATCACCTCATTTTGTCCGGTCGTGATGGTCAAGTGGATTAAGGCGTCTTGTACATACCAGTTGCGTTGCTTCTGGGAGTATGGGTTCGAGTCACTTCTGGGGTGTGAGTTTTCAGTTGCATATTGTCCTGGGGACCATTCAGGCTTGTTTGCATTTCTGTTCCTCACGTGTGCCCCAAAGAATGAGGTGATTTGGTAAAATGCTATGCCCAAGATTACTATCCGAGTGCCGGCGGTGGGGTGGTTCATATAGCCTCGGCTATCACCTCATTTTGTCCGGTCGTGATGGTCAAGTGGATTAAGGCGTCTTGTACATACCAGTTGCGTTGCTTCTGGGAGTATGGGTTCGAGTCACTTCTGGGGTGTGAGTTTTCAGTTGCATATTGTCCTGGGGACCATTCAGGCTTGTTCGCATTTTTGTTCCTCACGTGTGCCCCAAAGAATGAGGTGATTTGGTAAAATGCTATGCCCAAGATTACTATCCGAGTGCCGGCGGTGGGGTGGTTCATATAGCCTCGGCTATCACCTCATTTTGTCCGGTCGTGATGGTCAAGTGGATTAAGGCGTCTTGTACATACCAGTTGCGTTGCTTCTGGGAGTATCGGTTCGAGTCACTTCTGGGGTGTGAGTTTTCAGTTGCATATTGTCCTGGGGACCATTCAGGCTTGTTCGCATTTCTGTTCCTCACGTGTGCCCCAAAGAATGAGGTGATTTGGTAAAATGCTATGCCCAAGATTACTATCCGAGTGCCGGCGGTGGGGTGGTTCATATAGCCTCGGCTATCACCTCATTTTGTCCGGTCGTGATGGTCCAGTGGATTAAGGCGTCTTGTACATACCAGTTGCGTTGGTTCTGGGAGTATGGGTTCGAGTCACTTCTGGGGTGTGAGTTTTCAGTTGCATATTGTCCTGGGGACCATTCAGGCTTGTTTGCATATATATATATATATATATATATATATATATATATATATATATATATATATATATATATATATATATACATATATATATATATATATATATATATATATATATATATATATATATATATATATATATATATATATATATATATATATATATATTAACACTTAACAAGTTAAGTGAGAAGATGGTGGAGGCCAACACCGTCAGTAGTTTCAAAGCGTTATATGACAAAGTGCTGGGAAGACGGGACACCACGAGCGTAGCTCTCATCCTGTAACTACACTTAGGTAATTAGGTAATTACACACACACACACACACACACACACACACAAACACACACACACAGGATATAGGCCACAACGGCAAACTCATTACTGCTAGGTAAACAAACGCATCAGGTGAATTGAGACCGATCAATGATTTTTGTTTACGCCGAGAATCTAACCCGGAAGCCCACAATTGTGAGTTGTAGACGCTTATCAGTCAACCAAGAGACCCTGTTTGTGGTTATTATATGTGAGCGGATTTTACGGTGGTTATCTGGGCGTGAAGACATTCCTAGCGTGAACCCATTCCTGGTGTGAAGACATTCCTAGCGTGAAGACATTCCTAGCTTGAAGATATTCCTAGCGTGAAGATATTCCTAGCGTGAAGACATTCCTGACATGAAGACATTCCTGGCGTGAAGACATTCCTGGCGCGAAGACATTCCTAGCGTGAAGACATTCCTGGCGTGAAGACATTCCTGGTGTAAAGATATTCCTGGCGTGAAGACATTCCTAGCGTGAAGACATTCCTAGCGTGAAGACATTCCTGGCGTGAAGACATTCTTGGCGTGAAGACATTCCTAGCGTGAAGACATTCCTAGCGTGAAGATATTCCTAGCGTGAAGACATTCCTAGCGTGAAGATATTCCTGGCGTGAAGACATTCCTGGCGTGAAGACATTCCTGGCGTGAAGACATTCCTAGCGTGAAGACATTCCTGGCGTGAAGACATTCCTAGCGTGAAGACATTCCTAGCATGAAGACATTCCTGGCGTGAAGACATTCCTAGCGTGAAGATATTCCTGGCGTGAAGACATTCCTAGCGTGAACCCATTCCTGGTGTGAAGACATTCCTAGCGTGAAGACATTCCTAGCGTGAAGACATTCCTAGCGTGAAGATATTCCTAGCGTGAAGACATTCCTAGCGTGAAGACATTCCTAGCGTGAAGACATTCCTGGCGTGAAGACATTCCTAGCGTGAAGACATTCCTAGCGTGAAGATATTTCCTAGCGTGAAGACATTCCTAGCGTGAAGATATTCCTGGCGTGAAGACATTCCTGGCGTGAAGACATTCCTAGCGTGAAGATATTCCTGGCGTGAAGACATTCCTGGCGTGAAGACATTCCAAGCGTGAAGACATTCCTAGCGTGAAGACATTCCTAGCGTGAAGATATTCCTGGCGTGAAGACATTCCTGGCGTGAAGACATTCCTAGCGTGAAGACATTCCTAGCGTGAAGACATTCCTAGCGTGAAGACATTCCTGACATGAAGACATTCCTGGCGTGAAGACATTCCTGGCGTGAAGACATTCCTAGCGTGAAGATATTCCTGGCGTGAAGACATTCCTGGCGTGAAGACATTCCTGGCGTGAAGACATTCCTAGCGTGAAGATATTCCTGGCGTGAAGACATTCCTGGCGTGAAGACATTCCTGGCGTGAAGACATTCCTAGCGTGAAGATATTCCTGGCGTGAAGACATTCCTGGCGTGAAGACATTCCTAGCGTGAAGACATTCCTAGCGTGAAGATATTCCTGGCGTGAAGACATTCCTAGCGTGAAGACATTCCTGGCGTGAAGACATTCCTGGCGTGAAGACATTCCTAGCGTGAAGACATTCCTGGCGTGAAGACATTCCTGGCGTGAAGACATTCTTGGCGTGAAGACATTCCTGGCGTGAAGACATTCCTGGCGTGAAGACATTCCTAGCGTGAAGACATTCCAGGCGTGAAGACATTCCAGGAGAAATACCCACCCGCCCAGAGGCATTTCACTAGCCCAGCTGATGGAAAAATTCAAGAACAAATTCTCTTGAAGACGAAAACGTTTCCAGATAGAACTGAAGGGTTCAAATACGAAAAATATATATTCTTTTTTCATTGAGTAGATCTTAAAACGAAGAAATGGGCGAAGAGGAACGACGAGCCGTCACGCTCCGCGGGGCTGCTGAGCCAGCCTAGAC
>NC_091202.1:15010894-15100894 GCF_040958095.1 Procambarus clarkii | reverse complement strand
TCGTGTGTTGATGAAATTAATACCCTATTAATACCACCTCACCCCATCCACCTCACTCAAATGTAGATATAAACAAATCGGAGATGTGTAAGTTCTATTCAGTTGTGTATGTGTAAACTAAAGTCTTCGAAAATGTAAAAAGTTTTACGAAACGCGCTCAAGTGTCACGTCAAACTAGAAATAAAAATGAATTTTGGAGAATTGATTTTTGAATTACCACCAACAGTGAAAAGAAATGTACGAAAGATTGAGAAAATTCGTGTTAGAATTATTAATCTTACTTTTTCGGTCATATTTAATAATATATGTCTACAGGAAAGACTGCTACCAAAATATACTAATATATATATATATATATATATATATATATATATATATATATATATGTCGTACCTAGTAGCCAGAACGCACTTCTCAGCCTACTATGCAAGGCCCGATTTGCCTAATAAGCCAAGTTTTCTTGAATTAATATATTTTCTCTAATTTTTTTCTTATGAAATGATAAAGCTACCCATTTCATTATGTATGAGGTAAATTTTTTTTATTTGAGTTAAAATTAACGTAGATATATGACCAAACCTAACCAACCCTACCTAACCTAACCTAACCTATCTTTATAGGTTAGGTTAGGTTAGGTAGCCGAAAAAGTTAATTTAGGTTAGGTTAGGTAGGTTAGGTAGTCGAAAAACAATTAATTCATGAAAACTTGGCTTATTAGGCAAATCGGGCCTTGCATAGTAGGCTGAGAAGTGCGTTCTGGCTACTAGGTACGACATATATATATATATATATATATATATATATTGTGACGATAATCTCTTTTAAGAGATTGAGCCTGCTCTTCCCTACTTAAAGTTACGTCAATTCTACAAGTATAAGATGCTACATTCAAGATACTTCACCAGTAGCACAAAACGTTTTGACCAGGAGGCAAAACATCCCCAAGAACCCCCTACTCCACACACCCTCCACGCTGGCTTGTCGTCAACCAGCTAACTACCCATCCCAGCTGCCTGCTCCTGATTGGTGAATCACTGACCGCGCACCTGCACCCTGCACCTCAGCGCCATCTACCTGAGTCGACATCTGAGCCTGACCAGCCATCAACTTCAGAATATTTTTTGTCCTCTTACAGATGACATCTCTCTCCGGCATACTAAGCTCTCTGGCTTTCATATACTAAGGAAGGTCTCAGCTAAAGCCAATATTCTCAGCACCATCTCACCATTATAATATTTAATCTATTGTGTTTTTGCATTTATCTTTGTCATTTTATTGCACCAGTCATTTACCCGAGATTTGTCTTTATTTTCATTTATGTTTAAAGTAAATATAATAAAGTTTCATTGTTCATACTTTGTGTTTTACGTGTTCCTCCCTCTAACTTACCACAGACAACAGGCAAGCAGTCTATCTTTTTTTTGTAAGTGTGACCAGGCATTGACACCTGCCATTGGAGGACTGCCGAACATTTATACTCCAACACTTTCCCGTCACTTTTAATGGGGGCCTGTCCACGGAGCTTCACTCAGGTACTAGTACCAGAACGTCAATTTGTGGTAAGCGTACTTGGCTTTGCTAAAGTTGCTTTTTAATATTATCAATAATTTTTATATTTATATGGTGCTGTGTGTATTGTGCATTCCGAGAGTAGCATATGGTGAGTGTGGGATAACTTTGGATTACGTGGTGACTGTAGGCCTCAGTCATTCTCTTAATTGGTCATCTCTCCCTCCGTGTTATTACTCGTTTTTATCACCTTTTGTCCCTAGGATATTTCTCATATTATCGGTAGATCATCATTGTGGTACCCTGGTACTTTGGTTTGTCTTCGGGTCAAAGCCCCCTATCTTCTGCAATCCGACCGAAGGAGGATAAGAGGGCCATAGTTCCTCTAGCACGGACTACGTTGCTGAGTTGGGACCTCAGCAGCAGTTCTCGTCACCAGTTGACACTCGCACTCCTACACGTCGGTCAGAGATGATGATATTTACTTAGGTAGGGAATTAGCTTTCTTTTTTCAGAGCACAAAGTTCGCTAATTCTGTAAGTATCATATTAATTTAGTGGGAAACCCTTGCTTATGTCCTATATAGACTCGGCAAGGTATGCCTACATTCTTGGACTACCTAATTCACTTTTGGAGCAATTAAATGTTTCATTTGTTTTAGAAACTCAGTTTCACTTATTTAGTAGGATTTTCTTGCCCTTATTCTCTTACATTGAGTACCGGGTACAAGATTTCCTGCGACTTTGATTGACTAATCATTTACCATCCTATAATTAACTTTAATTGTTAAAGCTTAAAATTCCACAGGATAGTTACCAGTTGCCACGTTATCCTGTTTCTGACATTTACCATATCACAACTATATTCGTGTACATTTATTTGCTATCTTTCAACATGTTTCATCTCCAAGCTTTCCATAACGATCCAGCAGGTGAAATAGGAACCTTAAGTCGTGCCAAGAGGATCGAATTACAAACTCTTGCACACGAGTATCAACTAGATGTTCCCCATGGAGCCAACAAAAATGAATTACATAACATAATTATGGATCACCTCTTAGATGAAGGGAAGATTGACTTTGAAACTCACGAAACTTATTCTATTGCAGATAAACAAGATTTGGCAACTATGAAACTCAAACTTGAACTCGCCAAGCTCGAAAGGGAGCAGAGGAAAGAAGAAGCTGCAATAAGGAAAGACGAGCAAGAACATGAGATGACCCTATTCAGAGAGCGTGAGCGAGTACAGCTTGAAGCAAAACAACGCCACCTGGAGATACAAAGCGAGCATGACAAACAGCAAGCGGATATGGCTATAGAATGTCGTCAACATGAACTCACGTTGGAAAATACATATCTCGCTCAACGCCATCAAGCTACTGCTAGTCTTCCCGTAAGTTTCAATATCTCTCATGCAAGTAAGTTAATGCCACCGTTCGTTGAGACAGAGATTGATGTCTTTTTTACCACCTTTGAGACCCTAGCTAATCAACTTAGCTGGCCTGCTGACCAATGGTCTACCCTTCTCAGAGTGCATCTCACAGGTAGAGCTGCAGTTACTCTCAGTATCTTAGCGTCTGAGAATGACTACCAGACCCTGAAGCAAGCAGTTTTGGACGCCTACCTTCTCTCCACCGAAAGCTACAGACGAAAATTCCGTGACCATCTAAAGGCAAGTACCACCACCTTTCTAGAATTTGCCAATACCAAGAAAAGATATTTCATGAAATGGCTGGAAGCAGCACATGTCTCTACATTTGCAGAACTCATCAACCTCATGCTAGTTGAGGAATTCTTGAGACGTGTTCCTCCTTTCGTCCGTTTATATCTAGCAGATAAAGAAGAAACCGACTACATCAAATGTGCGAAGTCGGCTGACACCTACAGCCTCACCCACCGGCTGACACCAGAACCACCTTCCAGTAAGAAATCTTGGCACAGTTACGATAAAGTGAGAAAAGATCAAGGGAGCTCACAATTGTATTGTAGGCATTGCAAACTCTATGGACATACCATAGATAGATGTGTGAAGGCTCAATACAAGAGCAATGAATCTACTAAACCCAAACAGACTTCTCCTAAGTCCGGTGAGCCTGTGATGAATGTTGGTGTTCATGTTAATGATCTTTCTCTCTTCAGTAAACACCTGTATCCTGGAACTGTCTCTACCAACGGTACAGATTCGGAGGGACGTTTGAGATCGAAGATCTTGAGGGACACAGAATGGTCCCCAGGACATATGCAACTGAAAACTCACACCCCAGAAGTGACTCGAACCCATACTCCCAGAAGCAACGCATCTGGTATGTACAAGACGCCTTAATCCACTTGATGTACATACCAGATGCGTTGCTTCTGGGAGTATGGGTTCGAGTCACTTCTGGGGTGTGAGTTTTCAGTTGCATATGTCCTGGGGACCATTCAGGCTTGTTCGCATTTGTGTTCCTCACGTGTTGCCCCAAAGAATGAGGTGATTTGGTAAAATGCTATGCCCAAGATAACTATCCGAGTGCCGGCGGTGGGGTGGTTCAAATAGCCTCGGCTATCACCTCATTATGTCCGGTCGTGATGGTCAAGTGGATTAAGGCGTCTTGTACATACCAGATGCGTTGCTTCTGGGAGTATGGGTTCGAGTCACTTCTGGGGTGTGAGTTTTCAGTTGCATATGTCCTGGGGACCATTCAGGCTTGTTCGCATTTGTGTTCCTCACGTGTTGCCCCAAAGAATGAGGTGATTTGGTAAAATGCTATGCCCAAGATAACTATCCGAGTGCCGGCGGTGGGGTGGTTCAAATAGCCTCGGCTATCACCTCATTATGTCCGGTCGTGATGGTCAAGTGGATTAAGGCGTCTTGTACATACCAGATGCGTTGCTTCTGGGAGTATGGGTTCGAGTCACTTCTGGGGTGTGAGTTTTCAGTTATATATATATATATATATATGACAATGTCAGACCACGAAGGAAAAATGAAACAGGAAATTTCCTTAAGTACTTTCGTATATTAAATACATCTTCAGAAGGTCATTTTACAGATCGAGTGATGGGTATAAATAGGCAGGAGAGAGTGGTGAAGTAAGGTGAGGTACAATACTTGGAGACTGAAATTGATAAATGTTTTGCCATTCTTAGATGTGCTTATTCATAGGGAAAACTCTTCATTAAAGTTTAGTGTTTACAGAAAACCTACGAACAATTTATCTTATGTTCATTATTTTTCAGGGCATAAATACAATGTAAAAAAGTCAATTTTTGCTTCAATGTATCTAAGAGCTCTTCGAGTTGTGAGTCCAGAATTCTTAGATGAAGAATTTAAGAATATTGATTCGATTGGTCTTAAGCTTTGTTACCCACTGAATTTTTTGGAAGTTTGTCGTAACAAAGCTCGTCGTACATATTATAATAATGTATGCAGTGAAAGGACTCGAAAACTGAAAACTCACACCCCAGAAGTGACTCGAACCCATACTCCCAGAAGCAACGCATCTGGTATGTACAAGACGCCTTAATCCACTTGATGTACATACCAGATGCGTTGCTTCTGGGAGTATGGGTTCGAGTCACTTCTGGGGTGTGAGTTTTCAGTTGCATATGTCCTGGGGACCATTCAGGCTTGTTCGCATTTGTGTTCCTCACGTGTTGCCCCAAAGAATGAGGTGATTTGGTAAAATGCTATGCCCAAGATAACTATCCGAGTGCCGGCGGTGGGGTGGTTCAAATAGCCTCGGCTATCACCTCATTATGTCCGGTCGTGATGGTCAAGTGGATTAAGGCGTCTTGTACATACCAGATGCGTTGCTTCTGGGAGTATGGGTTCGAGTCACTTCTGGGGTGTGAGTTTTCAGTTGCATATGTCCTGGGGACCATTCAGGCTTGTTCGCATTTGTGTTCCTCACGTGTTGCCCCAAAGAATGAGGTGATTTGGTAAAATGCTATGCCCAAGATAACTATCCGAGTGCCGGCGGTGGGGTGGTTCAAATAGCCTCGGCTATCACCTCATTATGTCCGGTCGTGATGGTCAAGTGGATTAAGGCGTCTTGTACATACCAGATGCGTTGCTTCTGGGAGTATGGGTTCGAGTCACTTCTGGGGTGTGAGTTTTCAGTTGCATATGTCCTGGGGACCATTCAGGCTTGTTCGCATTTGTGTTCCTCACGTGTTGCCCCAAAGAATGAGGTGATTTGGTAAAATGCTATGCCCAAGATAACTATCCGAGTGCCGGCGGTGGGGTGGTTCAAATAGCCTCGGCTATCACCTCATTATGTCCGGTCGTGATGGTCAAGTGGATTAAGGCGTCTTGTACATACCAGATGCGTTGCTTCTGGGAGTATGGGTTCGAGTCACTTCTGGGGTGTGAGTTTTCAGTTGCATATGTCCTGGGGACCATTCAGGCTTGTTCGCATTTGTGTTCCTCACGTGTTGCCCCAAAGAATGAGGTGATTTGGTAAAATGCTATGCCCAAGATAACTATCCGAGTGCCGGCGGTGGGGTGGTTCAAATAGCCTCGGCTATCACCTCATTATGTCCGGTCGTGATGGTCAAGTGGATTAAGGCGTCTTGTACATACCAGATGCGTTGCTTCTGGGAGTATGGGTTCGAGTCACTTCTGGGGTGTGAGTTTTCAGTTATATATATATATATATATATGACAATGTCAGACCACGAAGGAAAAATGAAACAGGAAATTTCCTTAAGTACTTTCGTATATTAAATACATCTTCAGAAGGTCATTTTACAGATCGAGTGATGGGTATAAATAGGCAGGAGAGAGTGGTGAAGTAAGGTGAGGTACAATACTTGGAGACTGAAATTGATAAATGTTTTGCCATTCTTAGATGTGCTTATTCATAGGGAAAACTCTTCATTAAAGTTTAGTGTTTACAGAAAACCTACGAACAATTTATCTTATGTTCATTATTTTTCAGGGCATAAATACAATGTAAAAAAGTCAATTTTTGCTTCAATGTATCTAAGAGCTCTTCGAGTTGTGAGTCCAGAATTCTTAGATGAAGAATTTAAGAATATTGATTCGATTGGTCTTAAGCTTTGTTACCCACTGAATTTTTTGGAAGTTTGTCGTAACAAAGCTCGTCGTACATATTATAATAATGTATGCAGTGAAAGGACTCGCCCAAAGAATGTGTTATGTTTACCATATTTCTCTGGGTTTGAGAATATTGTCAAGGCCTTGAAACTTTTTAATATAGATGTAATGTTTAGCTACGAAAACACTGTTGGTAAGCTATTAGTAAGGAACAGCCCTCGTAGTGATAATTGCGTCATTTATAAAATACCTTGTAAGGAATGTAATAAGTTCTATGTCGGGCAAACATCTAAAGATTTAAAATGTAGAATATCGCAACATAAATACTCTGTAAGACATGGCCAATTATCTAATGCTTTGTTTGTGCATTTGTCAGAAAAAGCTCACCAAATTGATTGGGAGAGTGCGTCTTCAATAACAAATTGTAAAAGCACCTATAACAGAAACATAATTGAATCCGCTTTGATACAGATCACCAAAGAAAGTAATTTGAATATTAGCAGTGGTCTATATAACTTAGATCCATTTCTAATAGATCAGCTAAAGGGCGATTTAAGTAGAATCATTGAAAAACATTTGTCTCACTAATTTATTGTATATATTTACCTCTTTATGTTATAATTACCTATGTATTATGCTTGTATGTCTGCTATATCAGATGGGCCATTGGGCTACATCGGATGGGCCAATTGGGTGCATCTGATGGGCCAATGGGCCTTCTGCGTTGTCCAAGTATTGTACCTCACCTTACTTCACCACTCTCTCCTGCCTATTTATACCCATCACTCGATCTGTAAAATGACCTTCTGAAGATGTATTTAATATACGAAAGTACTTAAGGAAATTTCCTGTTTCATTTTTCCTTCGTGGTCTGACATTGTCACATTCTTAATCACGTGTTTATTTTCGTGATATACACACACATATATATATATATATATATATATATATATATATATATATATATATATATATATATATATATATATATATATATATATATAACTAACTGAAAACTGACACCCCAGAAGTGACTCGAACCCATACTGCCAGGAGCAATGCAACTGGTATGTACAGGACGCCTTAATCCTCTTGACTGTCACGACCGGACAAAAGGTGAGAGCCGAAGCTATATGAACCACCCCCTTCCCCACCGGCACCCGGATGGTAATCTTGGGCATAGCATTTTATCATATCACCTCATTCAGTTGCATATAGTCCTGAAGACCATTCCGGCTTGTTCGCATATATATATATATATGTATGTACAGGACGCCTTAATCCTCTTGACTGTCACGACCGGACAAAAGGTGAGAGCCGAAGCTATATGAACCACCCCCTTCCCCACCGGCACCCGGATGGTAATCTGGGGCATAGCATTTTATCATATCACCTCATTCAGTTGCATATAGTCCTGAAGACCATTCCGGCTTGTTCGCATATATATATATATATATATATATATATATATATATATATATATATATATATATATATATATATATATATATATATATATATATATATATATATATATATATATATATATATATATATATATATATATATATATATATATATATATATATATATATATATATATATATATATATATATATATATATATATATATATATATATATATATATATATATATATATATATATATATGGGTGCATCTGATGGGCCAATGGGCCTTCTGCGTTGTCCAAGTATTGTACCTCACCTTACTTCACCACTCTCTCCTGCCTATTTATACCCATCACTCGATCTGTAAAATGACCTTCTGAAGATGTATTTAATATACGAAAGTACTTAAGGAAATTTCCTGTTTCATTTTTCCTTCGTGGTCTGACATTGTCACATTCTTAATCACGTGTTTATTTTCGTGATATACACACATATATATATATATATATATATATATATATATATATATATATATATATATATATATATATATATATATATATATATAACTAACTGAAAACTGACACCCCAGAAGTGACTCGAACCCATACTGCCAGGAGCAATGCAACTGGTATGTACAGGACGCCTTAATCCTCTTGACTGTCACGACCGGACAAAAGGTGAGAGCCGAAGCTATATGAACCACCCCCTTCCCCACCGGCACCCGGATTGTAATCTTGGGCATAGCATTTTATCATATCACCTCATTCAGTTGCATATAGTCCTGAAGACCATTCCGGCTTGTTCGCATATATATATATATATATATATATCGTACCTAGTAGCCAGAACGCACTTCCTAGCCTACTATGCAAGGCCCGAATTGCCTAATAAGCCAAGTTTTACTTAATTAATATATTTTCTCCAATTTTTTCTTATGAAATGATAAAGCTACACATTTCATTATGTATGAGGTAATTTTCTAACTTGAGCATAAGTTAGAAAATGCTTAACGCGTTTTCGACTAATTCGCCTTCATCAGAGCAAAGTAGAATGAAGATAAGATAGCTGATCAGACCTTTATATCCGCCTGGGCAGATCACCTGACCACCAAAAATAAGTGGAGGAAAGGAATTATAAGAAAGAAGGATACTGCAGAAGGCCTATTGGCGCATACGAGGCAGCTTCTATTAATATCTCCAAGTGACATACGTGTTAAATGATTGCTATATTGTTTTGACGTGCTATATTGAGGCTTAAATAGGGATCCAAATTAGAATTAGCGAAGGCGAATTAGCCGAAAACGCGTTAAGCATTTTCTATTTTTCACATGTGGTTATTCTGCATACTTGGATCAGTGTTTTTGTGATCATTGTTGCATATATATATATATATATATATATATATATATATATATATATATATATATATATATATATATATATATATATATATATATATATATATATATATATATATATATATATATATATATATACATATATGTGTGTGTGTGTGTGTGTGTGTGTTGTGACTGTATTGAAGGAATGCAAAAGCTGCAACCTTGAGCAAGTGCCAAGTAGATTAGTGGAAGTTGACCATCCTTGGAGCAGTGTTGTGTGTGTAGAGGATAAAAACATCCTCTTTCCCTTCGGGAGAACTTAATGTGTAAGGCGTGTGCCCTATCGCGACGCGAGTGTGTATACGGGTATGAGGAGGAATACATAAGTTCAGCCGTGTGTGTATTCTCACTTTTTTGGTGGCTGTAAGATCGAGCTTCAGCTTTTGTACCCCGCCGTTGTAGCTGCTGTTTAATGCAATGACTTCTGTCTTATTCTTTTATCATATCAGCTTTTCAAATTATTAATGGCGTTCGTTTCTAAAATCTTCTGCGTTTTGTCCATTCAATTTTGACACTATTACGATTAAAAGCTTTCTATTATCTGTCTCGTCTGATTTTTAATCTTCCATCCATTCTCTTTCGTTCTGTTGTGATTAATTCTGAAGACCTCATTCCTTTGTCAATCCACCCAAAACAATTTCCTAAGTCTCTCTCTCTCTCTCTCTCTCTCTCTCTCTCTCTCTCTCTCTCTCTCTCTCTCTCTCTCCAACACCCACCTCACCATTGGAGCCAGGATCGATCATCCCTCACAGGGACACCACACACTGTTTTCTTTAACATATCTGCGCTCTTACAGCTGTGTCTGGGATTACCCTCTGTTGTCTCGCGCTCTCTGCTCGCTCCCTCACACTGTACTCTATTGTTGAAGTAGAGGATGAGAAGTGTTTGTGAACGCACTCGTTGTTCACTTTGGTCTCTGAACTTCCTTCCTCTAGCCTTCAGTTCTCGTGTTGTTCATATGTCTCTGGTGCTGGTATTGTTCATACTGAGCATGCCTATCTTGTGGTTATCTTGAGACGATTTCGGGGATCCCCGCGGCCCGGTCCTCGACCAGGCCTCCACCCCCAGGAAGCAGCCCGTGACAGCTGACTAACACCCCAGGTACCTATTTACTGCTAGGTAACAGGGGCATAGGGTGAAAGAAACTCTGCCCATTGTGTCTCGCCGGCGCCCGGGATTGAACCCGGGACCTCAGAATTACAAGTCCAGCGTGCTGTCCGTTCGGCCGACCGGCTCCCTGGTCTGCTGTATTATTGTTGCTGTATTATGTATTATCTATGCCTGCTGTATTATTATTCATAATGAACGTCTAGGTCATTTTTTTTATACTAGCAAGCCACTAAACATTCTTGTATGTCATCCATCTCATCTCTGGTTCCCAGCATTGTAAGGTTCTGCTCCCTCAGTCTTTCCTCACACCTGAGTCTTTCCTCACACCTCAGTCTTTCCTCACACCTCAGTCTTTCCTCACACCTGAGTCTTTCCTCACACCTGAGTCTTTCCTCACACCTGAGTCTTTCCTCACACCTCAGTCTTTCCTCACACCTGAGTCTTTCCTCACACCTGAGTCTTTCCTCACACCTGAGTCTTTCCTCACACCTGAGTCTTTCCTCACGCCTGAGTCTTTCCTCACACCTGAGTCTTTCCTCACACCTGAGTCTTTCCTCACACCTGAGTCTTTCCTCACACCTGAGTCTTTCCTCACGCCTGAGTCTTTCCTCACACCTGAGTCTTTCCTCACACCTGAGTCTTTCCTCACACCTGAGTCTTTCCTCACACCTGAGTCTTTCCTCACACCTGAGTCTTTCCTCACGCCTGAGTCTTTCCTCACACCTGAGTCTTTCCTCACACCTGAGTCTTTCCTCACACCTCAAGTCTCTCTTGTGAGACCATCCCTGTAACAAGTTTTTGAATTTTAATTTTCGTGTTATTTTGTTAAGCGGTGTTCCCCATGTATGAAGTGTTCCGTTTTCTAAAATGCTGTTCTCATGCTGACGAGTTTAGTACACGTCATAAAGCAACCTGTCCTTCTAATAGAACGTCTCATTTTGACTTATACTCTACATAAGACCAAAAATCATCGTGCTAGAAAATAGTAGCGGCTGGCGAAATTGACCTACTGTCCAGGATAGTAAAGATTAGGATCCAAACTATCCTAACCTTCCTAACATTTCTAACATACCCTTCCTAGCCTAACCATTATGTGGTTTAGAGTTCGGTGTGGCAGTAACTGGTTGGGTGACCGCCCTTGGTCAGGGTGATAACAATGAAGTGTACCTGATTCCCTTGCTCTACTTTTCTCGTTCTCAAAATCCTGCGTTTGTCAAGAAGAAAATGTGGATACTCATTTTGGAGCAGTGCAGTGGGATCACACTCACGTCTCTGGCGGTGGTGACTAGAGACGCGAGTTTAATCCCACCGTATTGCTCCAAAAGAATCTCATAAATATATATATACCCCGCAATTGTGATTTCATTTCGCCTTGCTTTTTATTCTGCACTTTACGTTTATATTTAATAATAAGTGCCAGGCCAGAGACACGGGGCAACTTTTTTGTTTTCTATTTTTAATTATCTGATTATCGCTTATTCGTTTATAATCGTTAATCTTACTATAGAAGGTTGAGAGACGGGGACCCAGGAGATAGAGCTCAGTCCTCACAGGTACAGGTAGGTGAGTACGCACGAACCTCTCTTCTCGGCCTCATACCTCACGCCTTTCTCATCACTTGGGAGGAGGGACAATAAATGCAAATAAAAGATAACTCCAGATACCTTCGTTCTCTCTCTCTCTCTCTCTCTCTCTCTCTCTCTCTCTCTCTCTCTCTCTCTCTCTCTCTCTCTCTCTCTCTCTCTCTCTCTCTCTCTCTCTCTCTCTCTCTCTCTCTCTCTCTCTCTCTCCTCTCTCTCTCTCTCTCTCTCTCTCTCTCTCTCTCTCTCTCTCTCTCTCTCTCTCTCTCTCTCTCTCTCTCTCTCTCTCTCTCTCTCTCTCTCTCTCTCTCTCTCTCTCTCTCTCTCTCTCTCTCTCTCTCTCTCTCTCTCTCTCTCTCTCTCTCTCTCTCTCTCTCTCTCTCTCTCTCTCTCTCTCTCTCTCTCTCTCTCTCTCTCTCTCTCTCTCTCTCTCTCTCTCTCTCTCTCTCTCTCTCTCTCTCTCTCTCTCTCTCTCTCTCTCTCTCTCTCTCTCTCTCTCTCTCTCTCTCTCTCTCTCTCTCTCTCTCTCTCTCTCTCTCTCTCTCTCTCTCTCTCTCTCTCTCTCTCTCTCTCTCTCTCTCTCTCTCTCTCTCTCTCTCTCTCTCTCTCTCTCTCTCTCTCTCTCTCTCTCTCTCTCTCTCTCTCTCTCTCTCTCTCTCTCTCTCTCTCTCTCTCTCTCTCTCTCTCTCTCTCTCTCTCTCTCTCTCTCTCTCTCTCTCTCTCTCTCTCTCTCTCTCTCTCTCTCTCTCTCTCTCTCTCTCTCTCTCTCTCTCTCTCTCTCTCTCTCTCTCTCTCTCTCTCTCTCTCTCTCTCTCTCTCTCTCTCTCTCTCTCTCTCTCTCTCTCTCTCTCTCTCTCTCTCTCTCTCTCTCTCTCTCTCTCTCTCTCTCTCTCTCTCTCTCTCTCTCTCTCTCTCTCTCTCTCTCTCTCTCTCTCTCTCTCTCTCTCTCTCTCTCTCTCTCTCTCTCTCTCTCTCTCTCTCTCTCTCTCTCTCTCTCTCTCTCTCTCTCTCTCTCTCTCTCTCTCTCTCTCTCTCTCTCTCTCTCTCTCTCTCTCTCTCTCTCTCTCTCTCTCTCTCTCTCTCTCTCTCTCTCTCTCTCTCTCTCTCTCTCTCTCTCTCTCTCTCTCTCCTATCACAGGTGGAATGAGGAAGCTCTCTCTTTTGTTTTTTTACTTTCACTTATAGGATGAGATGAGAGGCAACTTGGAATGAGAAACTATTTTCCCTACTTTTACTTGCTGTGGATAAAATGAGAAAGTTCTTTCTTTCACCGGCGTGATGAACAGCTACTTTCTCTTTTTCATGGGCGAAATAATGTGCTTCTTTCGTTGCTTCCATTTATAGGATTTGAAGGTACTTTCCCTCTCTCTTTCTCTCGCAGGAAGGGATGAGGTTAGTTTACCTGCTTCAACTCTCTGCATCAACGTAAGGTAACTATGAGGAGAAGGAACCAAGCCATTACGACTATATAGCACTTGGAAGGGGCCAGGATAAGGATTTGGGATGGGATGGCGGGAAGGAATGGTGCCCAACCACTTATGGACGGTCTGGGAACTGAACGCCGACCTGCATGAAACGAGACGGTCTCTCTACCGTCCAGCTCAAGTGGTTGGGCATGGTGCATTACTTTCCCAATTTTCTCTCACTGGTTGTGTCTTTTACCTCATCCTATTTTGTGGTAAAACAGGTAAAGCAATGATTGTTTTATTTTTGTATAAATAAGCTTAAGTATGAAGTGTTGTTGATTGTGCAGCAAGATCTGTAAGAAGAATAAGAGTACAGTCCTCGGTGAAAGATTAGGACTCTAATGTTTTCACTTTGGATGATGTTATCACTTGAAATAGTGATAACATCATCCCTTGAGTGATAGGGATGATGATAGGGATTTGGTGAATATCCTACAAAAGTGTGCAGGATATGCACCAAAAGCAAACTAATAAAGCTTTTTAAGAAATGTGTTTGAACACCATGAACGCCTGAGGGAGCTGGAAACTCTTTTTTATATAGAGAACCTTCGTAAGAGTTATCTGGTTGACGGGTCAACCCGTCCTCTCAACTAATGCCCCGTCACGGTAACCAACGTACCAAATGCATCGGACTATGAAACGTTGCGACTCGCAAAAATCGACACTTTCTTTTTATGCCTCGGATGGTTAGGTTAGGTTTGGGTTCGTGGCGTTTTCGGTTAGGTTTGGAAGTTGGATTTTTCACGTTGTGGCATATCGAGAAAACAGGCTGGATACCCATGATCAACAGTCTCCCTTACCCGTTGTCGGGAACAGAAAACCTGTTGCTTTCATCGAGGTTCCCTTAAGTCAACGGTTAGTATTCACCACGATTTTGCATTTTGATGATGTTGCATCTTCCCTTCTCAACAGTTGACGAACTCCCAGGTTCATATTCAATAATTAGTGAATAGAGACATCAGGAGAAAAGGAAACGCAGCCATATATATATTTATCCTGCCGAGGGAATCAAACCCGGGACCATATGGTTGTGCGCCAAAAGCTCTGACCACAGGTAGAAAATAAAATAAGAAAAGTTTCCAAGATTGCAGTGAGTGTAGAGAGCGTCGAGGAGATCCACGAGTGGGAGCTGGCACTTAACTCTCCAAGATAACCACAGGTGCTGGATTTAAGTGCTGATGAAGAGTTGTTAAGGCTTCCCAGCACACTTTTGCACCTCTTGGAGCAACTTTTAAATATGTTGCGGTAAAGTAAGGTAAGTATGAGGAGGAAGCAGTAAGGTAGCTGTAACTCAGCACAAATATGCTAAGGTAATCTGCCTGTAGCTTGGAGAGAGAAATCTTCCGTGTATTCTCTGAGCTGGAGCCCTACTGGGGGTCCACTATACTGCCCTCCACCACTGGGGTCCACTATACTGCACTCCACCACTGGGGTCCACTATACTGCCCTCCACCACTGGGGTCCGCTATACTGCCCTCCCCCACTGGGGTCCACTATACTGCCCTCCACCACTGGGGTCCACTATACTGCCCTCCACCACTGGGGTCCACTATACTGCCCTCCACCACTGGGGTCCACTATACTGCCCTCCACCACTGGGGTCCACTATACTGCCCTCCACCACTGGGGTCCGCTATAGTGCCCTCCCCCACTGGGGTCCACTATACTGCCCTCCACCACTGGGGTCCGCTATAGTGCCCTCCCCCACTGGGGTCCACTATACTGCCCTCCACCACTGGGGTCCACTATACTGCCCTCCACCACTGGGGTCCACTATACTGCCCTCCACCACTGGGGTCCACTATACTGCCCTCCACCACTGGGGTCCGCTATACTGCCCTCCACCACTGGGGTCCACTATACTGCCCTCCACCACTGGGGTCCACTATACTGCCCTCCACCACTGGGGTCCACTATACTGCAATCCACCACTGGGGTCCGCTATACTGCCGTCCACCACTGGGGTCCACTATACTGCCCTCCACCACTGGGGTCCACTATACTGCCCTCCACCACTGGGGTCCACTATACTGCCCTCCACCACTGGGGTCCACTATACTGCCCTCCACCACTGGGGGTCCACTATACTGCCCTCCACCACTGGGGGTCCACTATACTGCCCTCCACCACTGGGGTCCACTATACTGCCCTCCCCCACTGGGGTCCACTATACTGCCCTCCACCACTGGGGTCCACTATACTGCCCTCCCCCACTGGGGTCCACTATACTGCCCTCCACCACTGGGGTCCACTATACTGCCCTCCACCACTGGGGGTCCACTATACTGCCCTCCACCACTGGGGTCCACTATACTGCCCTCCACCACTGGGGTCCACTATACTGCCCTCCACCACTGGGGTCCGCTATACTGCCCTCCACCACTGGGGTCCACTATACTGCCCTCAACCACTGGGGTCCGCTATACTGCCCTCCACCACTGGGGTCCACTATACTGCCCTCAACCACTGGGGTCCACTATACTGCCCTCCACCACTGGGGTCCACTATACTGCCCTCAACCACTGGGGTCCACTATACTGCCTTCAACCACTGAGGTCCGCTATACTGCCCTCCACCACTGGGGTCCACTATACTGCCTTCAACCACTGAGGTCCGCTATACTGCCCTCCACCACTGGGGTCCGCTATACTGCCCTCCACCACTGGGGTCCGCTATACTGCCCTCCACCACTGGGGTCCACTATACTGCCCTCCACCACTGGGGTCCACTATACTGCCTTCAACCACTGGGGTCCACTATACTGCCTTTAACAACTGGGGTCCACTATACTACCTTCCACCACTGGGGTCAACTATACAGCCTTCCACCACTGGGGTCCACTATACTGCCTTTAACCAAAGGGGTCCACTATACTGCCTTACACCCTTACACCACTGGGGTCCACTACACAACCCTCCACCACTGGGGGTCCACAACACTGCCTTACACCACTGGGGTCCACTATACTGCCCTCTACCACTGGGGACCACTATACTGCCTTCCACCACTGGGGTTCACTATACTGCCTACCACCACTGGGGTCGACTATACTGCCTTCCACCACTGGGGTCCACTATACTGCCATCCATCACTGGGGTCCACTATACTGCCCTCCACCACAGGAGTCATTATACTGCCTTACACCACTGGGGTCCACTATGCAACGCTCCACCACTGGGGTCCACTATACAACCCTTCACCACTCGGGTCCACTATACTGCCTTCCACCATTGGGGTCCACTATACTGCCTTCCACCACTGGAGTCCACTATATTGCCTTCCACCATTGGGGTCCACTATACTGCCTTCCACCACTGGGGTCCACTATACAACCCTCCACCACTGGGGTCCACGATACAACCCTCCACCACTGAGGTCAACTATACTGCACTCTACCACTGGGGTCCACTATACTGCCTTACACCAATGGGATTCACTATACAACCCTCCACCACTGGGGTCCACTATACTGTCTTCCACCACTGGGGTCCACTATATTGCCTTCCACCACTGGGGTCCACTATACTGCTTTCCACCATTGGGATTCACTATACAACCCTCCACCACTGGGGTCCACTATACTGTCTTTCACCACTGGGGTCCACTATACTGCTTTCCACCATTGGGATTCACTATACAACCCTCCACCACTGGGGTCCACTATACAACCCTTCACCATTGGGGTCCACTATACTGCCTTCCACAACTGGGGTCCACTATACTGCCTTAAACCACTGGGGTCTACTATACTGACATCCACCACTGGGGTCCACTATACTGCCCTCCCCCACTGGGGTCCACTATACTGCCTTCCACCACTGGGGTCCATTATACTGCCTTCCACCACTGGAGTCCACTATACTGCCTTCCACCACTGGGGTCCAATATACAACCCTCCACCATTGGGGTCAACTATACTGCCCTCCGCCACTAGGGTTCACTATACTACCTTCCACCACTGGGGTCCACTATACTGCCTTCCACAACTGGGGTCCACTATACTGCCTTAAACCACTGGGGTCTACTATACTGACATCCACCACTGGGGTCCACTATACAGCCCTCCCCCACTGGGGTCCACTATACTGCCCAAGACCACTGGGGGTCCACTATACAGCCCTCCCCCACTGGGGTCCACTATACTGCCTTCATTCACTGTGGTCCATTTTACTGCCTTCCACCACTGGGGTCAACTATACTGCCTTCCACCACTGGGGTCCAATATACTGCCTTCCACCACTGGGGTCCACTATACTGCCTTCCACCACTGGGGTCCACTAAACTGCCTTCCGCCACTGGAGTCCAATATACTGCCTTCCACCACTGGGGTCCACTATACTGCCTGCCACCACTGGGGTCCACTAAACAACCCTCCACCACTGGGGTCCACTATACTTCCTTCTACCACTGGGATCCACTATATAACCCTCCACCACTGGGGTCCACTATACAACCCTCCACCTCTGTGGTCCACTATACTGCCTTCCACCACTGGGGTCCATTATACTGCCTTCAACCAATGGGGTCCACAATACTGCCTTCTAATACTGGGGTCTACTATACTGCCCTCCACCACTTGGGGTCCACTATACAACCCTCCACCACTGGGGTCCACTATACTGCCCTCCACCACTTGGGGTCCACTATACAACCCTCCACCACTGGGGTCCACTATACTGCCCTCCACCACTTGGGGTCCACTATACTGCCTTCCACCACTGGGGTCCACTATACTGCCCTCCACCACTTGGGGTCCGCTACACTGCCTTCCACCACAGGGGTCATTATACTGCCTTCCACCACTGGGGTCCACTATACAACCCTCCACCACTGGGGTCCACTATACTGCTCTCCACCACTGGGGTCCACGATACTGCCTTCCACCACTGGGGTCAAATATACTGCCTTCCATAACTGGGGTTCACTATACTGCCCTCCACCACTGGGGTCCACAATACTGCCCTCCAACACTGGGGTCCACTATACTGCCTTTCACCTCTGGGATCCACTATACAACCCTCCACCACTGGGGTCCACTCTACTGCCTTCCACCACAGGGATCCACTATACAACCCTCCACCACTGGGGTCCACTATACAACCCTTCACCACTGGGGTCCACTATACTGCTTTCCACCATTGGGATTCACTATACAACCCTCCACCACTGGGGTCCACTATACAACCCTTCACCATTGGGGTCCACTATACTGCCTTCCACAACTGGGGTCCACTATACTGCCTTAAACCACTGGGGTCCACTATACTGCCCTCCCCCACTGGGGTCCACTATACTGCCTTCCACCACTGGGGTCCATTATACTGCCTTCCACCACTGGAGTCCACTATACTGCCTTCCACCACTGGGGTCCAATATACAACCCTCCACCATTGGGGTCAACTATACTGCCCTCCGCCACTAGGGTTCACTATACTACCTTCCACCACTGGGGTCCACTATACTGCCTTCCACAACTGGGGTCCACTATACTGCCTTAAACCACTGGGGTCTACTATACTGACATCCACCACTGGGGTCCACTATACAGCCCTCCCCCACTGGGGTCCACTATACTGCCCAAGACCACTGGGGGTCCACTATACAGCCCTCCCCCACTGGGGTCCACTATACTGCCTTCATTCACTGTGGTCCATTTTACTGCCTTCCACCACTGGGGTCAACTATACTGCCTTCCACCACTGGGGTCCAATATACTGCCTTCCACCACTGGGGTCCACTATACTGCCTTCCACCACTGGGGTCCACTAAACTGCCTTCCGCCACTGGAGTCCAATATACTGCCTTCCACCACTGGGGTCCACTATACTGCCTGCCACCACTGGGGTCCACTAAACAACCCTCCACCACTGGGGTCCACTATACTTCCTTCTACCACTGGGATCCACTATATAACCCTCCACCACTGGGGTCCAATTTACAACCCTCCACCACTGTGGTCCACTGTACTGCCTTCCACCACTGGGGTCCATTATACTGCCTTCAACCAATGGGGTCCACAATACTGGCTTCTAATACTGGGGTCTACTATACTGCCCTCCACCACTTGGGGTCCACTATACAACCCTCCACCACTGGGGTCCACTATACTGCCCTCCACCACTTGGGGTCCACTATACAACCCTCCACCACTGGGGTCCACTATACTGCCCTCCACCACTTGGGGTCCACTATACTGCCTTCCACCACTGGGGTCCACTATACTGCCCTCCACCACTTGGGGTCCGCTACACTGCCTTCCACCACAGGGGTCATTATACTGCCTTCCACCACTGGGGTCCACTATACAACCCTCCACCACTGGGGTCCACTATACTGCTCTCCACCACTGGGGTCCACGATACTGCCTTCCACCACTGGGGTCAAATATACTGCCTTCCATAACTGGGGTTCACTATACTGCCCTCCACCACTGGGGTCCACAATACTGCCCTCCAACACTGGGGTCCACTATACTGCCTTTCACCTCTGGGATCCACTATACAACCCTCCACCACTGGGGTCCACTCTACTGCCTTCCACCACAGGGATCCACTATACAACCCTCCACCACTGGGGTCCACTATACAACCCTTCACCACTGGGGTCCACTATACTGCCTTGCACCACTGGGGTCCTTTATACTGCCTTCCACCACTGGGGTCCACTATACTGCCTTCCACCACTGGGGTCCACTATACTTCCCTCCACCACTGGGGTCCACTATACTGCCTTCCACCACTGGGATCCACTATACAACCCTCCACCACTGGGGTCCACTATACAACCCTCCACTACTGTGGTCCACTATACTGCCTTCCACCTCTGGGGTCCATTATACTGCCTTCTATCACTGGGGTCCATTATACTGCCCTTCGCCACAGGGGTCCACTATACTTCCTTCCACCACTGGGGTCCATAAAACTGCCTTCAACCACTGGGGGTCCACTATACTGGCTTCCACCACTGGGGTCCATAAAACTGCCTTCAACCACAGGGGTCCACTATACTGCCTTCCACCACTGGGGTCCATAAAACTGCCTTCAACCACTGGGGTCCACTATACTACCTTCCACCACTGGGGTCCATAAAACTGCCTTCCACCACTGGGGTCCACT
The DNA here is from genome assembly GCF_040958095.1 of Procambarus clarkii. Lineage (NCBI taxonomy): Eukaryota > Metazoa > Arthropoda > Malacostraca > Decapoda > Cambaridae > Procambarus > Procambarus clarkii. Next base: position 15,080,262 of record NC_091202.1, on the reverse strand, counting down.
ATACTGCCATTCCACCACTGGGGTCCACTATACTGCCTTCCACCACTGGGGTCCACTATACTGCCTTCCACCACTGGGGTCCACTATACTGCCATTCCACCACTGGGGTCCACTATACTGCCTTCCACCACTGGGGCCCACTATACTGCCTTCCACCAATGGAGTCCACTATACTGCCTTCCACCACTGGGGTCATTATACTGCCTTCCACCACTGGGGTCCACTATACAACCCTCCACCACTGGGGTCCACTATTCTGCCTTCCATCACTGGGGTCCACTATACTGCCCTCCCCCACTGGGGTCCACTATACTGCCTTCCATCACTGTGGTCCATTTTACTGCCTTCCACCACTGGGGTCCACTATACTGCCATTCCATCACTGGGGTCCATTATACTGCCTTCCACCACTGGGGTCCACTATACTGCCTTCCACCACTGGGGTCTACTATACTGCCATTCCACCACTGGGGTCCACTATTCTGCCTTCCATCACTGGGGTCCACTATACTGCCCTCCCCCACTGGGGTCCACTATACTGCCTTCCACCACTGGGGTCCACTATACTACCTTCTACTACAGGAGTCCACTATACTGCCTTCCACCACTGGGGTCCACTATACTGCCATTCCACCACTGGGGTCTACTATACAACCCTCCACCACTAAGGTCCACTATACTGCCTTCCACCACTGGGGTCCACTATTCTGCCTACAGCCACTGGGGGTCCACTATACTGCCTTCCACCACTGGGGGTCCAGTATACTGCCTTCCACCACTGTGGTCCAAAATACTGTCTTCCACCACTGGGGTACAATATACTGCCTTCCACCACAGGGGTCCACTATACTGCCTTCCACCACTGGGATCCCCTATACTGCCCACCACCACTGGGATCCCCTATACTGCCCACCACCACTGGAGGTCCACTATACTGCCCTCCACCACTGGGGTCCATTATACTGCCTTCCACCACTGGGGTCCACTATACTGCCTTCGACCACTGGGGTCTACTATACTGCCTTCCTACTTCTGGGGTCCACTATACTGCCATTCCACCACTGGAGTTCACTATACTGCCTTTCACCACTGCCTTTCACCACTGGGGTCCACTATACTGCTTTCCACCACTGTAGTCCACTAAACTGCCCTCCACCACTGGGATGCACTATACTGCCATTCCACGACTGGTGTCCACTATACTGGCTTCCACTACTGGGGTACACTATAATGCCTTCCACCACAGGGGTCATTATACTGCCTTTTACCACTGGGGTCCACTATACAAGCCTCTACCATTGGGGTCCACTATACAAGCCTCTACCATTGGGGTCCACTATACTGCCCTCCTCCACTGGGGACCACTATACCGCCTTCCACCACTGGGGTCCACTATACTCTCTTCCACCACTGGGGTCCACTTCACAACCCTCCACCACTGGGGGTCCAGTATACTGTCTTCCACCACTGGGGTCCACAATACAAGCCTCTACCATTGGGGTACAATATACAACCCTCCACCACTAGGGTCCACTATACAACCCTCCACCACTGGGATCCACTATACAACCCTCCACCACTGGGATCCACTATACAACCCTCCACCACTGGGGTCCACTATACAACCCTCCACCACTGGGATCCACTATACTCTCTTCCACCACTGGGGTCCACTTTACAACCCTCCACAACTGGGGTCCACTATACAGCCCTCCACCACTGGGGTCCACAATACTGCCTTCCACCACTGGGGTCCACTCTACTGCCTTCCACCACTGGGGTCCACTATACTGCCCTCCAACACTGGGTCCACTATACAACCCTTCACCACTGGGGTCCACTATACTGCCTTGCACCACTGGGGTCCATTATACTGCCTCCCACCGCTGGGGTCCACTATACTGCCCTCCACCACTGGGGTCCACTATAAAGCCTTCCACCACTGGGGATCACTATACTTCCTTCCACCACTGGGGTCTACTATACTGCCCTCCACCCCTGGGGGTGCATTTTACTGCCTTCAACCACTGGGGTCCACTATACTGCTTTCCACCACTGGGGTCCACTATACTGCCCTCTACCACTGGGGACCACTATACTGCCCTCCATAACTGGGGTCCACTACACTGCTCTCCACCACTGGGGTCCACTATACAACCCTCCACCACTGGGGTCCACGATACAACCCTCCACCACTGGGGTCCACTATACATCCCTCCACCACTGGGGTCCACTAACAACCCTCGACCACTCGGGTCCACTATACAACCCTCCACCACTGGGGTCCGCTTTACAACCCTCCACCACTGGGGTCCACTATACAACCCTCCACCACTGGGGTCCACTAACAACCCTTCTCCACTGGGGTCCACTATACAACCCTCCACCACTGGGGTCCACTATACAACCCTCCACCACTGGGGTCCACTATACAATCCTCCACCACTGGGGTCCACTATACAACCCTCCACCACTGGGGTCCACTAACAACCCTTCTCCACTGGGGTCCACTATACAACCCTCCACCACTGGGGTCCACTTTACAACCCTCCACCACTGGGGTCCACTATACAACCCTCCACCACTGGGGTCCACTAACAACCCTTCTCCACTGGGGTCCACTATACAACCCTCCACCACTGGGGTCCACTAACAACCCTCCACCACTGGGGTCCACTAACAACCCTCCACCACTGGGGTCCACTATACAACCCTCCACCACTGGGGTCCACTAACAACCCTTCTCCACTGGGGTCCACTATACAACCCTCCACCACTGGGGTCCACTAACAACCCTCCACCACTGGGGTCCACTAACAACCCTCCACCACTGGGGTTCACTATACAACCCTCCACCACTGGTGTCCCTGATACAACTCTCGACCACTGGAACCACTCATAACTTATTACAGTATATTAGGATGACACAGAAAGCTGTGTCATCCTAATTGATATAAACATGAAATCATTTAATTATATCAATATATAAGTGTAATATAACATATGCTCTGAGACTGAGGTAAATGGCTATCGAGTATTTCCAGTTTTTCCTAAACGCGAGAGAAGAGATATGGCTGCTGAACATTTGAAGCATCACTAAAAATAGCCAGGGGTCAGATTCACGAAGCAGTTACGAAAGTACCTACGAACGTATACTTCATTTTCTCAATCTTTGGCGGCATTGGTTACTTTTATTAAACAGTTTGCAGGCATGAAAACTTCCCAATGACCTGTTGTTATTGTTATATACAGCCTTCTGGTGCTTCGGAACTCATTAACTGTTTAATAATTGTAAACAATGCCGCCAAAGATTGAGAAAAGATGTACACGTTCGTAAGTACTTGCGTAACTGCTTCGTGAATCTAACCCCATGTTACTCCATTCACTTTGTCAATGACTTTTTAAACCATTTAAAATAATGATATCTGTTTTCGCCTCCCTGACCTGATCTCCATGCCTCATTAAATAATTCACAAATAAATGATATCCTTCTGTCTGAAGGGGGATCACCCATCAAGTAATCCCAATCGGATTTTTTTTCAGGTACTCGTAACTAGCCACTCTAGCTTTCCCATAAATATGAACTTAGGAATTAGTGATATATAATGATGTAGCAGGGGTGCTGGGTAGAACAAATCAACGTCAGCAGAGAAAATACCAAGACACACATCTGGAGAATTGGAATTATGGAGGAATTGCTATATTCTCAGTTCCTTCAACATTCTGAGTCTCAGGAAAATTCACGCTTGTATCTGTTTGATTTTACCTCTTTCCTGTGGTTAGCCGCCCCACCTGCTTGGTCAGCACCGAGGTGTACATGGGTGTCAGGTGTACATATAGGTGTCAGCCAAGGTGGACACACATGTGTAGTCACACACCAACTGCCTGCCTGCATGGATTCGAGTCACTTCTGGGGTGTGAGTTTTCAGTCGCATATAGTCCTGGTGACCATTCAGGCTTGTTCGCATATATATATATATATATATATATATATATATATATATATATATATATATATATATATATATATATATATATATATGCGAACAAGCCTGAATGGTCAATAGGACTATATGCGAGTGAAAACTCACACCCCAAAAGTGACTCGAATCCATACTCCCAGGAGCAACGCAACTGGTATCTACAGGACGCCTTAATCTGCTTCACCATCACGACCGGACAAAAGGAAGTGATAGAGGAAGCTATTTGAACCACTTCCCCGCCGGCACTTGGATGGTAATCTTGGGCATAGCATTTTATCAAATCACCTCATTCTTTGGGGCACACGTGAGGAACACAAATGTGAACAAGCCTGAATGGTTCCCAGGACTATATGCAACTGAAAACACACACCCCAGAAGTGACTCGAGCCCATACTCCCAGGAGCAACGCAACTGGTATCTACAGGACGCCTTAATCCACTTGACCATCACGACCGGACAAAAGAAAGTGATAGCCAAAACTATTTTAACCACTTCCCCGCCGGCACTCGGATGGTAATCTTGGGCATAGCATTTTATCAAATCACCTCATTCTTTGGGGCACACGTGAGGAACACAACTGCGAACAAGCCTGAATGGTCACCAGGACTATATGCAACTGAAAACTCACACTCCAGAAGTAAGTCGAACCCATGAATGAGGTGATTTGATAAAATACTATGCCCATGATTACCATCCGAGTGCCAGGGGGAAGGGGGTGGTTCAAATAGCTTCGGCTATCACCTCCTTAGTCCGGTCTTGATGGTCGAGTGGATTAAGGTGTCCTGTACACACCAGTAGCGTTGCTCCTGGGAGTATGGGTTCGAGTCACTTCTGGGGTGTGAGTTTTCAGTTTTATATATATATATATATATATATATATATATATATATATATATATATATATATATATATATATATATATATATATATATATATATATATATAAATATATATAAATATATATATATATATATATATATATATATATATATATTTATATATATATTTATATATATATATATATATATATATATATATATATATATATATATATATATATATATATATATATATTAAACAATGGAAGGGAGTACCACCTCTGGCTGGAAAAAGGGGGGACCCATAGCCTCGGAGGAAACCACACATAACGCATTAGAGGGAATGTTTAGATCCCCTCCAATACAGTTTCTGTGTACTTTTCTCCTACCACCCCCTTCCTTTTTTTTTTTTTGCTTTATTGTGCATTTAAATTGTATTATGTGTATTTATTCCACTAGAGGGTGGTCCCAGCCGGACTGTTTGTGTTGTTTTGTTGGCTCTATAATGGTTGCTGGGGCTGCAAGAACATCCCACTGATTTGAGCATTCAGTGAAAGCAGGATCGTGTATTCCTGCTGAATCTCTCAGGGTTGCAGGTAAGATATCTCTGACGAGGTCGTGCGATGCGTGGGAAGAGGAATGGAAGGCTGGTAGAGCAATTTGGGAGGCTGTGCGGACACCAAGGCCGCCGAGTCTTACAGGAAGGGTTGCTTGCTCCCACTGAGAGTCGTCCAATGGCAGGTTCAGGACTTTCACCAGCATGAACCTCAGAAGGGTGTCATACACATTTAACTTAGGGCTGCTGTAGGATGGAGAACATCTCAGAAAGTAGGTCAACTCAGGGAGAGACAGGCATCTTGTGAGGAGAAAGAGAGCATCATGGGCATCAATCTTGTCAATCCTGTCCAGCATTCTTTTTAGATCAGTGATTTTTGCAGCCAGGACCTCCTCGATTGCTCGTGGGCCAATGGGGGCACCCAGGAGAGTGCAGTCCGGTGGCTCGACAACGAGAATGTCTGGAAGAACATTTTGTATTTGCTCAGTGATGTCTGGGTTGCGGGAGATTATTTCACATTTGGATGCATTGAGAATGAGGCCTAAGGCTGCTCCCTGCTCCTGGATTTTCCTTATATCCTCCAAAATGGTTTCCGGGGGTTCCAGCGAGAGTGCCATCATCCAGGTACCAGATGTTTAGCTCGCTTGTCAGACTATCAGTGACCTCTTTGATAGCTAGGCAGGAAAGGAGGGGGGGCTAAGGGGTCACCTTGTTGGACACCTTCACAGGAGTTTATTTCATGCTCCCCAAAAAGAAGCTTAGAGTCCCCACTGTAGCACGATCGGATGAATGGGTAAAAGGGACGGAAATGGTTGTGTACAGCCCCGAGGACAGCATCTCGTCTGACTTGATTGAAAGCATTTTTGAAGTCAAGCTTTACTAGTGCCTTCTGGTCCGGGAGATCAGCAATGTAAGCCTGCGCTGCATGTGCTGCAGCTTCACAACCTAGGGGAATCCCAAACCAGAGCTGATGAGGTTTCAACAAGGTGGCTGCTTCCTGGCTAATAGATCTCACTGCAGCCTTAGCTACGAGGCGTCGGAGGGTGTTGCCAACGGCAATGGGCCTGATACCCCTATCCTTCTTCTTTAGAGCACAGAGTGCTGCTCCATAAAAGACAGGCCTGATGTCCTCAGGGATGCCGCCAGCCAAACACATGTTGGAGAATCTGGTAAGTTCCACTAGAAGGTCCTTTGCAGCGTCTCCAAGCACCGGGTTTAGCATTTGTTTGATGTGCTGGGGTCTTAGGCCTGTAAAGCCCCCTGCTGAATTTGTTGGGAAAGACATGGCTGCTTTGTACACCTCAGATTCTCGAACAGTCAAGGGTTCTATGCCAGCATTGTTTTCCTGGGGATCCCTGCTGCTGTCGGGGGCTCTGGGTGGGTGTTTGTCTTGAAGAGCCTCAGCTGTCGTGGCATTCCTGGGGGCAATAGTGTCATCGCTGGTCATGATTCTGATGGCACCTGTGGTATTGCCCTCTTCTATTTTCCTGGTGATCTGTGCTCTCATTTTGTGGTTCTCAGATGAGTTATTGTTGGTCGTCCTGCGGCTGGTGTTCTTGGCACGAGGGGGGAGGCGGACCAGGTTGTCTGCTCTGGGGAATTCATTAAGTGCCCTGATTACAGAGGTTGCTAATGACTTGTCTCTCCTGGGCGGTAATGCTAGGCATGCATTCCCAAATAGAAGGAGATTGTGCCACGATCCAGAGGTTCTGGGAGCATTGTTGACCTTTGTCAGCAGACTGGTGAGTTTGGCTGCTGCTTGGTGATGGGCAGCTTTGGGGATGTGGGGCAAGGTCCTGGTGGACGTCGCTTTGACTGCTTCAAACAGATTATCTGCTGAAATGAAGTTGAGGGAGGTATTGTTCCTCGCTCCTGCAGCAGGTTGTCCATCGTCACTGCCCCGGGACAGGCGCCTAGACCCTAGACAACCACCTGAATTGACAGAATGATAGCGGACAGTTCATTTCCATTGAGACGATACCGTCTGTCACACACTTGACAGTTTCCTCTTGGGAGTTCATCTTCTTGGCTGGAAAGAGGCTGTGTGTCAGGTGCGACATGTGCCATGCCTAGATGTGATGACGCCTGGCTGCCCACTGAGTGCACCCTCTCCTTCCCAGGTGGAGAGTAACACGGCAAGCATTACCCTCCTGGGGGAGTTGGCATGGCCTGGGCACCGTGTGTGGGTAGGCTATGTGTTGATGGGCGGCTGGCTGAGTCGGGCGCAGGTAGCGGGGTGGGGGAAGATGGCGGGCGGGGGTGGTGGAGGGGGGGCACGCGAGGGAGGCCGCCGTCACACTTGTTACACACTATCAACACTCGGGGAAATCACTAGTGCACTTTGTTTTTAACACTACACTCACCTATTTGCTTATGAACGCACTAACTTTCAACTAACATCACTGTAGGCAGCTCGAGAGCCTCCCCCCATCACTCCCCCCCTCCTCCCGTACCCCCCCCCCCCTGGGGGCTGGTGGGTGGCGGCACTGAGACGGCGGCGACCCTCCCCTCACCCTCACCCATACACTGTACCTGCCTCGCCATACACAAAGCTCAGACAACGCACCTTTCTACGTTCATTGTGTTGGAATGAAGGAGATACGGTTCTTCTTGTCACCTCCGGGGTCTTCAGCAGGTATTCATACCTACATAGGTCAAGTCTTGGCTGGCTCCGGCATCGTGATCCACGTTGAAATTGGTTCAAGTGTAGGATCTTGCTCACCACGTGTCTGCTCTTCCTATCTATCTATCTATCTATCTATATATATATATATATATATATATATATATATATATATATATATATATATATATATATATATATATATATATATATATATATATATATATATATATATATATATATATATATATATATATATTGTGAGGGTACCACCTCTGGTGCCAATGTGGGGACCCTCGGAGCCTCGGAGAAGAAAATAAAAAGTATTCAGAGGAGACCTTGTGGTTTCTCACTGAACACTAATATTATCATCTCCTACCACCCCCATTCTTTTGTATGTACACATATATATTTACTTTATTTGAACTTTGTTACAAAAAAGGAGTTACATATGGGTTACAAAGATGGTTGTCAAAGGTTGTCGAGTTCCTCCAGCTCCTCAGATGGCGGGCAGGAACCTTGGATGCAGTGCGCATTTCCCCTCTGTATCGCCACACTGAGGCGCTGGAAAAGAAAGCTTGCAGCTCTCGGGTCCCTTGTTGTTTCAATGAGCCTAGAACCCAGTTCCTTAAAAAAACTGGTAGCACTTTTAGCCCAGGCGCCGAGCATCTCAGAAGCAATGGGGACAAAATTGTAGTGGTGATCCAGTTCTCTATACTTACGGGATTTGGCTGCTTTCCTGTGGGTGGCAGCGCCACCTGGTTGTGCAACACTGAGGTTAATGTAGGTGTTAGCCAGGGTTGATACGCACGTGTAGTCCCATACCAACTGCTTGCCATTCTTCCAGTGGTTCACTGTGATACCATCCGGGCGACCAATAAGAGCATCAGAGTTACGGGGCGTTAGGTAACGGGGCTCTCTTTCAGCTGGGCATCCAGCTGTGGTGAGGCTCCTCTTGATGATGTCGTTAACTTCACTGTGCCTCGAGTGCCATCCCCCTGTGCTTTGGCAGAGTAGGCCATGGTGACCGTACCTGTCAGCCACCACCTCGCCGCAAATACACCTATATCTGGTGTGGATTGGGGCAGCAAGGCGGAGGGCCACAGCAATTCGGAGGGCGTGTGGTGTGAAACGCGTGCCAGTTGCCGACATTGGGGTTGCTAACAGGAAATCCCCTGCATGTGGTGCTGCTACTGCTGTGAGGCGAGCAATGTCGTGTTGTGTTGTTGCAGCACCCAGGCACTCTGCAGCAACTTGGTCTACATATATATATATATATATATATATATATGTATATATATATATATATATATATATATATATATATATATATATATATATATATATATATATATATATATATATATATATATATATATATATATATATATATATTATTAAATATGACCGAAAAAGTAAGATTAATAATTCTAACACGAATTTTCTCAATCTTTCGTACATTACGCTTCACTGTTGGAGGTAAATCAAAAATCACTTCTCCAAAATTCATTTTTATTTCTAGTCTGACGCGACACGGGCGCGTTTCGTAAAACTTATTACATTTTCAAAGACTTCACAAATACACAACTGATTAGAACTTACGTCTCTCTGATATTATATCTACATTTGAGTGAGGTGGGAAGGGTGATGTGGCATTAACACAAGACAGAACAGGAGGGGATATTAATATTAAACAGGAGGGGATATTAATATTAATATTATCAACCTCTGAAGAGACAACTAACACAACACCTATACCCCCTATTAGACTATTTTACAGGAACTTCTTTTCCACAGCTCATAAAACGGAGGAAAGGGTCCTGAAAGATATTGTTAATAGAAACGTTATCCCTACAGACAAAAATCAGAGGATACAACTGACGATTTACTATAAAACCAGAAAAACGGCCAGCCTACTCATGAGAAACTCTCCAGACACAAAACAGAACGCTTTAAAAGAGACTAACGTCGTCTATGCCTTCAAATGCCCACTTGGGGACTGTAAGCTCCAAAAAACCCAGTATATAGGCAAGACAACAACATCTCTTTCTAGGCGTTTAACGATGCATAAGCAACAGGGCTCCATTAAGGAACATATAATCTCTTCCCATAACCAAACCATCGCCAGAGAAATCCTAGTAAACAACACAGAAATCATCGATAGATACAGCGATAGCAGGCGGCTTGACGTTTGCGAGGCACTACACATCAAGAAGTCAACACCAGCAATCAACAGCCAATTATTGCACAAATATATCCTACCCACCTCAAGACTCCGCTCCAATATAGAAGCATAAAGAAATATGGACCAATAGGCTTTCTACAAACACTTCTATTCAATACCCATTGTTTCTGTTCTGTCTTGTGTTGATACTTTTAATACCCTATTAATATCCCCTCCTGTTCTGTCTTGTGTTAATGCCACATCACCCTTCCCACCTTACTCAAATGTAGATATAATATCAGAGAGACGTAAGTTCTAATCAGTTGTGTATTTGTGAAGTCTTTGAAAATGTAATAAGTTTTACGAAACGCGCCCGTGTCGCGTCAGACTAGAAATAAAAATGAATTTTGGAGAAGTGATTTTTGATTTACCTCCAACAGTGAAGCGTAATGTACGAAAGATTGAGAAAATTCGTGTTAGAATTATTAATCTTACTTTTTCGGTCATATTTAATAAAAAATATATATATATATATATATATATATATATATATATATATATATATATATATATATATATATACATATATATATATATATATATATATAAAGTTTCTTGTTCCAGCGCCTCAGTGTTGCGATTCAGATGGGAAATGCCTGTTGCGTCTTGGGCACTAGTCCAACTTCAGAGGAATTCGAAGAAGTGTTTGACTTGCAACAATGATCGAACCCGTCTGTGACATTCATCAATGTTTCCCATTGTTGTGTTTTTCAAGAGATCCATAACCTTTAAGCACCTTTTTGCATTATTATTTTTGTATCAACCCATGTATATCTTGTAACCATCAAATGCATAATAAAGCACAAAAAATAAAAAAGGAAGGGGGTGGTAGGAGAAAAGTACACAGAAACTGTATTGGAGCGGATCTAAACATTCCCTCTAATGCGTTATGCGTGGTTTCCTCCGAGGCTATGGGTCCCCCTTCTTCCAGCTAGAGGTGGTACTCCCTTCCATATTAAAAAAAAAAAAATATATATATAAATATATATATATATATATATATATATATATATATATATATATATATATATATAAATATATATATAAATATATATATATATATATATATATATATATATATATATATATATATATATATATATATATATATATATATATACATATATGCGAACAAGCCTGAATGGTCCCCAGGACAATATGCAACTGAAAACTCACACCCCAGAAGTGACTCGAACCCATACTCCCAGGAGCAACGCAACTGGTATGTACAAGACGCCTTAATCCATTTGACCATCACAACCGGACATAATGAGGTGATAGCCGAGGCTATTTGAACCACCCCACCGCCGGCACTTGGATAGTAATCATGGGCATAGCATTTTACCAAATCACCTCATTCTTTGGGGCACACGTGAGGAACACAAATGCGAACAAGCCTGAATGGTCCCCAGGACAATATGCAACTGAAAACTCACACCCCAGAAGTGACTCGAACCCATACTCCCAGAAGCAACGCAACTGGTATGTACAAGACGCCTTAATCCACTTAAGGTGTTTTGGACCTTTTCTAGTCTTTATTTCTAGTCTAGTTTCTAGACTAGAATAAAAATGAATTTTGGAGAATTGATTTTTGAATTACCTCCAACAGTGAAAAGAAATGTACGAAAGATTGAGAAAATTTGTGTTAGAATTATTAATCTTACTTTTTCGGTCATATTTAATAATATATGTCTACAGGAAAGACTGCTACCAAAATATACTAATATTAAAACGCACGACCCAGCAGCAAGGAATCAAGCCTTCACGATAAAATATCGCCAGGATCTGATTCGTGATCAGATATACAAGGCAGAGAATGAAATCAAAGACAACAAAACGCAACTACTTCATGCTACGAACGAGTGGAGAAATAGCAACATCGACGAAAGTATCCGTACCCGCATTGAACAACACCTCGACATCCTCACAGACCGACATCACCTCAGCACTGAAACAAGGATTATCAAGAAACTAACAACATTATATGGAGGACCTATGGCAATTCCACGACCAAGAGATGGCTTCCTGAATTTGGAGGAATTAACCTCACTGAGGACCAAGTCACTCTCCTAAATCTGGGCATAAACTGTCAGGTTATGTCCAGACCGAGTGAGATGGCCCGGAAAGTGGAGTTGGAAATTCTGTTGGACGACATATTCGACCTCGAGACACAAAAGAAGGTCACTACCAAAGATACCTTACAAGCAGAACTTATTGCGGAAGGAGGAAAGAATCGAGGCAATTACAGAAGCACCATACTGTCCCCCGAGCTCAAAGCGGCAGCCAAAAGCCTTCGTGAGAACAAAGAGATAGTTGTTAGGAGAGGTGACAAGTCGCCAATATACGTCATTCTTAAAAAAGACGAATATCTGGCGAAAATGAACCTCATACTCTCTGACCAAACTAAATTCCAAAGGGTAACGAAGGACACTACAGCCGAATTGAAAGCAAAGGTCAACAGACTAATCGAAACTGTGAACGCCAAGAAATCAGGACCCCACCTGCCAAAGATTACTGAGGAATATAAACCTGGATATGCGTATGGAAATGTCAAGACACACAAGCCTGGAAACCCACTTCGGCCAATCATTAGCCAGATACCCACACCCACGTACAAACTAGCAAAGCGACTCAACGGCCTGCTGACTCCTTATGTCCCTTGCGCCTTCAGCCTGAAGTCGCCAAAGGAATTTGTTGACTTAATGCGGGGCACACGGGCCACAGGAATAAGAGCCTCGTTGGACGTAGAATCGCTGTTCACTAACGTACCAGTGGACGAGACAATCGGGATGATAGCCGACAGAGTGTATCGTGATCCAGCCTGTACTCCTCTTGACATACCAGAAAATATCCTAAGGAAACTACTCCATGCTTGTACTAAAGAGGCCCCCTTCTTGAGCCCGGATGGGCACATGTATAAGCAAGTAGATGGGGTCGCCATGGGTTCTCCCCTATGTGTCCTGTTTGCAAACTTCTACATGGGTACCATCGAGCAAAAAGTCTTAGTCGACATGAACATGAAACCGGCCATATACTGCAGGTATGTTGATGACATTTTTACACAGGTACCTGATGTCAGACATCTGCAGGAGTTGAAGGAGGCATTTGAGCGGAGTTCCGTGCTGCGCTTCAATTACGAGATGGAAAAGGATGGGAAGCTGCCCTTTCTAGATGTAACATTCATGGAAAAGAGCGGAGGTTTCCACACTGCAGTCTACACTAAGGAAACGAACATAGGAATGTGCCTAAATGCCCAAAGCGACTGCCCAGATAGGTACAAGAGGAGTGTTATTAACGCATATGTCGACCGTGCTCTCAGCCACAGCTCAGAATGGAAGCAAGTCGACGAAGAACTCTGTAGGGTATGGCAGGTCCTAGTCAACAACGGCCTCTCCAATGGTTTCGCCGAAAACATCATAAGAAGGAAAGTGAAACGCCATGCAACCTCTGAAGAGACAACCAACACAACACCTATACCCCCTATTAGACTATTTTACAGGAACTTCTTTTCCACAGCTCATAAAACGGAGGAAAGGGTCCTGAAAGATATTGTTAATAGAAACGTTATCGCTACAGACAAAAATCAGAGGATACAACTGACGATTTACTATAAAACCAGAAAAACGGCCAGCCTACTCATGAGAAACTCTCCAGACACAAAACAGAATGCTTTAAAAGAGACTAACGTCGTCTATGCCTTCAAATGCCCTCTTGGGGACTGTAAGCTCCAAAAAACCCAGTATATAGGCAAGACAACAACATCTCTTTCTAGGCGTTTAACGATGCATAATCAACAGGGCTCCATTAAGGAACATATAATCTCTTCCCACAACCAAACCATCGCCAGAGAAATCCTAGTAAACAACACAGAAATCATCGATAGATACAGCGATAGCAGGCGGCTTGACGTTTGCGAGGCATTACACATCAAGAAGTCAACACCAGCAATCAACAGCCAATTAATGCACAACTATATTCTACCCACCTCAAGACTCCGCTCCAATATAGAAGCATCAAGAAATATGGACCAATAGGCTTTCTACAATCACTTCTATTCAATACCCATTGTTTCATGTTCTGGCTTGTGTTGATGAAATTAATACCTTATTAAATACCACCTCACCCCATCCACCTCACTCAAATGTAGATATAAACAAAACCGTAGATGTGTAAGTTCTATTCAGTTGTGTATGTGTTAACTAAAGTCTTTGAAAATGTAATAAGTTTTACGAAACGCGCTCAAGTGTCGCGTCAGACTAGAAATAAAAATGAATTTTGGAGAATTGATTTTTGAATTACCTCCAACAGTGAAAAGAAATGTACGAAAGATTGAGAAAATTCGTGTTAGAATTATTACTCTTACTTTTTCGGTCATATTTAATATATATAAAACCTAGAAGGGGTACCACCTCTGGTGCAAATGTAGGGACCCATAGCTTCGGAGAAAAAAATAAAGAGTACTCAGAGAAGACCTTGTGGATCCTCACTGAACACTTTGATATTTTCTTCTCCTACCACCCCTATTCTTTTGTTAAGTGTGTATATTTATCTAACTTTATTTGAAAATGTCATTACACAAAAAAGTTACAATATTGATTACATACAGGGTACAAGGCTGCTTGTCACAAGTTGAATAGCTCCTCCAGCTCCTCAGATGGCGGGCAGGAACCAGGGATGCAGTGAGCATTTCCTCTCTGGATTGCCACACTAAGGCGCTGAAAAAGAAAACTGGCAGCTCTGGGGTCTCTAGTTGTTTCGATTAGCTTAGACCCCAACTCCTTTAAAAAGCTAGCAGCACTTTTACCCCAGGCACCAAGTGTCTCTGAGGCAATGGGGACAAAATTGTAGTGGTGCTCAAGGTCTCTGTATTTACGTGACTTGGCCGCTTTTTTTGTGATTGGCAGCTCCTCCTTTTTGTGTAGCACTGAAGTCAACATAGGTATTGGCTAAAGTTGAAACGCAAGTGTAGTCCCACACCAACTGTCTACCATTCTTCCAGGGGTTCACCGTAATTCCGTCTGGGCGACCGACAGGCTCATCAGAGTTGCGGGACATTAGGTAACGGGGCTCTCTCTCTGCTGGACAACCGGCTGTGGTAAGGCTTCTCTTAATAATGTCAATAACCTCGCCGTGTCTTGCATGCCATCCTCCCGTCCTTTGGCAAAGAAGGCCATGCCGTCCATATCTGTCGGCCTCTGCCTCGCCGCAAATACACCTGTATTCGGTGTGGATTGGGGGCAGCTAGGCGGAGAGCCACGGCAATTCGGAGGGCCTGCGGTGTGAGACGGGTGCCGGTTGCTGACATTGGGGTTGCTAAAAGGAAATAATATAATATATATATATATATATATATATATATATATATATATATATATATATATATATATATATAGATATATATATATATATATATATATATATATATATATATATATATATATATATATATATATATATATATATATATATATATATATATATATATATATATATATATATATATATATATATATATATATATATATATATATATATATATATATATGCAATTGACGATCACAAAACACTGATCATTTTATGCGGAAAATCCACAGAGAAATATGAAATGAGGTGAACGTTTCGGCTTGTTAAAGCCTTTGTCAACACCAGACTGACTAAGGAGAAGGGAGAAGGGGGAGGATATATAGGCCGACACCTGACCAACCCATCCCTAGGGTTGGTCAGGTGTAAATAACCAAAAACAGGTATAGGTTAGCTTAGAATGGTCAAAGAGGATTAAGCGGTCAGAGAATAAGGATGAAAGATTAAAGAAAAGCCTCATGAACACACAATATATGAATATACAGTTATAATGAGACATTGTAAGCCTCTCTATCAGAGTTGTTTCTTAAACTGTTGTGCAATATTATAACTTAAAAATGGATCAAGTTTGTACATTCCAGTACTAACATTAAGAAGATTTGGACACTGACTGATTAGAGCAGACTCAATCAAATTCCCTTCCACGAAATCCCCACAATTGGTAATGCTTTTTGCCCCATTCCAGTTAATATTGTGATCGCATAAACTCGTATGTAGATACAATGCATTAGACGTTTGGGCAGTTCTAATACTATAAGCATGTTGTGACAACCGCAATTGTAAGGACTTTCCTGTTTGTCCAAGGTACACAGAATCACAATCATTGCAGGGAATCGAATACACACAACCTGCTGTATCAGGGGAGTTTTTTATTAAATTGGATTTTATCGTACTATTAGTGAACACCAAATTTATATTAAGTTTCTTAAAAATCAGAGACAATTTTTCAAGTCCACTCGCATAAGGTACCACTAATGAGTTAATAATTTTTGGTTTCGCCTTAGGGACGTGTTTATAAAACGTACGCTTGGCTTGTACAAACGAGAAATCCAAAAACCTCTTAGGATATTGTAAACTCTTCCCAATTTCATATATTTTAGCAATCTCTTTATCAAAAAACTCAGGGCTGCAAACCCTCAAAGCTCGTAGAAACATTCCTGAAAATACTGCCTGTTTAACTTTACTATGATGATTCGAATAAAAATGAACATACGACCCCACGTTGGTAGGTTTCCTATACACATTAAATTTGCTTTAACAAGCCGAAACGTTCACCTCATTTCATATTTCTCTGTGGATTTTCCGCATATATATATATATATATATATATATATATATATATATATATATATATATATATATATATATATATATATATATATATATGTCGTACCTAGTAGCCAGAACTCACTTCTCAGCCTACTATTCAAGGCCCGATTTGCCTAATAAGCCAAGTTTTCCTGAATTAATATATTTACTATAATTTTTTTCTTATGAAATGATAAAGCAACCCTTTTCTCTATGTATGAGGTCAATTTTTTTTTATAGGAGTTAAAATTAACGTAGATATATGACCGAACCTAACCAACCCTACCTAACCTAACCTATATTTATAGGTAAGGTTAGGTTAGGTAGCCAAAAAAAGCTAGGTTAGGTTAGGTTAGGTAGGTTAGGTAGACGAAAAAACATTAATTCATGAAAACTTGGCTTATTAGGCAAATCGGGCCTTGAATAGTAGGCTGAGAAGTGCGTTCTGGCTACTAGGTACGACATATATATATATATATATATATATACTCTCTTTGTGGTACAAAAAATCGTAATATGACAAAAGTTGGAACAATACCAATTTTTTGAATAGAATCTTCTCTATAATTTTGCTTAGCAATTAATATTTGTCGTATCCGAGTTGGGAGCAATTACCCGCATCAATTATTCGTCCCTTTAGAGTAGGATGGATTTGTGAGGAAACTCGACCCAGCTGACACCTGCCATTTCCCAGTCAACTCCGTTAATCAATTAAAAGTTGGGGAAGCGCTTGTTGGGGCGTTGGGAGAAGTTGGTGTTTCCTGGAGGGGGGGGGGGGGAAGGCCGCGCCCCCATGGGGTCTTTGTTCCCTCTGTCTCTGTCTGTTTCTGTCTACCCAGCCACTTGGGGTGGACGGTAGAGCGACGGTCTCGCTTCATGCAGGTCGGCGTTCAATCCCCGACTGTCTAAGTGGTTGGGTACCATTCCTTTTCCCCCCGGCCCATCCCAAATCCTTATCCTGACCCCTTCCCAGTGCTATATAGTCGTAATGGCTTGGTGCTTTCTCCTGATAGTTTCCTTTCCTCTCTGTCTCTGTCTGTCTCTCACTCATAAGTTACCAAGGAGGGTACCCGGCGTCTGTCTCTCACTCATAAGTTACCAGGGAGGGTACCCGGCGTCTGTCTCTCACTCATAAGTTACCAGGGAGGGTACCCGGCGTGTGTCTCTCACTCATAAGTTACCAGGGAGGGTACCCGGCGTGTGTCTCTCACTCATAAGTTACCAGGGAGGGTACCCGGCGTCTCTCTCACTCATAAGTTACCAGGGAGGGTACCCGGCGTCTGTCTCTCACTCATATATGGGAGATATGAAGTGTTATATATGGGAGAGAGTGAAGTGTTCTCGGAGAGCCGAGAAATTTGTGAAATAGTAATGTTTTGGCCTGTGGTTTAGGCCCTTTAGGGAGCCAAGATGGCGCTGGCCTCTCTGATCTCCCGCCAAAACCGTGTGACGTCAGTGGCACCGGATTGGTCACCGACAGCAATGTGGCACCGGGAGCCAATGAAAACTTCCCTTAGCGAAAGTGACGTCACGATGGAAGGGGGTCCGGGCCGCGCGCCACTCTGGCGCCAGCAGTCATACACGACACGTCATAGAGGTCGGACGTGCGACGAGTGGTCCTGTCTGTCGGACAGCTGTTTCCCACTACCGTGGATTTACGCGTCACCTGAAGTCCGCCAGTACTCTGAGAAGTCTTCCCTAGTTCATGTGTTGAACCAGAAGAGGGAATTGACGGTTATTTGAGCAACAAGTGCTCCAGTCAGGTACTGTGCCAGTAGCAGTGAAGCCGTGCAGTGACGTATGTTGACGTCTGTGGCAATTCACCAATTCGTGACAGCGTAGTGGCTGACAGAGCCACTGGGTAGCTGAGGAAGAGAGGACTATTTGGGGAAACCGAACGACTGTAGCTGAGACGTAGGCGACAGCCGTTGCTGGGAGAAGACGACGGCCAGGAGACCGACTCCAACCTTCAAGAAGTCAAGGAGGAGGACGGACCTGCAGTGAGGAGGCACGGAGACGACGCGCTAAACGGTGGGACGACGAGAAGGCTCTGGTAGGACACGACGACGTGTAGTGTGGGGGCGTTCCCGACACGAGGACCAGGAGCTACATCTCGACTCTCATCGGAGGATAGGGTGAAGTAGGTGGTTCTAGTTCCCTCCCCATTCCCCTTTAGTTAGCTATATTATTTGGCTATATTATCTAGCCTGAAGATTTTATATGTCGTGAGCAAGTCTCACCTATGTCACGGTAAAGCACCAGGGTGCTAGACAGTACTATCAAGAGTACTTGTATTATTTATGTTGATTATTGGTGTGTACAGGCACCAGGAACCAGTGATAAATTTACTGTGTTGTGTATATCTTTCTATAGATTTTGATATGAACATATAGTGGTAAATTATATATAAGATTATGCCAGTATTTGGAGGTTAGGCTATGTGCCCAGAAACTAATTATTTTCCATGTATTGATGATTGATTTATATACCATATATATGTCTATGTTCATTCAGTGAATAATCATTTGTGAGTACAGTGAATTATTGCGTTATCGCCCACGAGAGAAAGTACTGAAAACTCCAGTGTTAATATTTCATAATATATTGTTGGATAAATAACAATGTGAAGCCATTACAGTGAATCATTGTAGAATTGATTGTAGAAAAGACTGTTTGAGCCTGAGTACAGTGTAACAAAGTAATTCGGTTTATTTGTGCCAATATCGAGTGTGCGAGTTTCTAGTAATATTGGAGAATTTAACGAAACAGCGAATCTAGAAAACAAGCAAAGTTCGCGCGGAGAGGCCACGCGATCAGCTGGGTTTTGACACTTGATGAGGAGGGGAGAGTGTTGCCCTCTAGCGGTCGCATAATATCCGTGGGAATTACCGGCCGAGTCAGGATCAGTTGATTTATCGATTATTGTGTGGCCTTGTGACATCTTTCATACATTTTAAGTAAAATACAAAACTCTCTTTGGTTTTTATCATCCCCTCCATTGATCTTGTGGCTATACTATACCTGTAAGCATAGAGTGATAACAACAAGTACCTGCCTGATTCCTGATCTTTGAGTGTGACCTTGCCAAGGCTACCACTGAATACACCAGTCCACTGAGGGTGTTACTGGCCACCTTAAACACCAGTTGGCGACCTTGTGATTAACCGTAGAGCCCTATTGTTGGGGAGGGCACACGACAGTCGATGTGAACGAGTCGTGTTCTCACTCTTTCTTAATAAGAGGCCGTTAAGATTGACTGGGAGACTCTCCTGACGTGCAGTGGCGCCGTGAGGATCGAGGGAAGACCCGCAGGGCTACGGTGAGTTACCTTGAGCGTAACTATTGCTCACCCCAGAGTAAGGGTAGAGAATAATAGAGAGGTGGGAAACCCCCAACAGTATGTACTCTCACATCTCTCTTAATTTCAGCGACTATTGCAAGATTTTCTGCCCGATTTTTACTTAGACTTTGAAGTGCTGCTTTTGAATCAGTGCAAATCACTGCACCATTAGTGTTCCGTTCAAGAAACCTTAACGCCATAACAATGGCAGTTAGCTCTGCTTGCGTTTAAGAGGCATAGCTCTCAATACGCGCTTTTTCCTTCATTTCTGCGTTGGAAAGCATTATCCTTAATTACAGTGTATGCTGCACCAGCCCTGCCATTGACAGGATTAGATGACCCGTCAGTGTAGATTTGATCTAGTTCATCTCCGGCTTCTTTATAAATTTCCTCGAGATACTTGTGCCTCATTTCTTGTGGTATCATGTTGGATTTTTTCATTGTCATTTCATTGGTGATAATCTTGCATGAATCATCCTCCCAGGGAGGTAACCTCTCTACAGGCAGGAGCTCACGGGCTTGCTCAAGCAGGTAAAGTTCTTCGAGGTAGCAGACTGATCTGTGATGCCATTTTTTGCTTCTCCTGTTTCCCCCTGAAAGTAGCACAGAACTCAGTTTTTTCTTAGCAATATCATTGTAATGGGGATCACTGGCTATCCTAATTGCAAGCTTAGCATTCAGCTCCTTAATTCTGCTTTTAACACTGGGGAGGAACAACTTCTCTCGTAGATTGGACGTTTTGGCAGTTCTTGGGATTCCAAGAATGATTGTCATGGCTTCATTCTGAATGCTTTTGAGCCGTTTGATATCGCTTTCGGAGTAGGTGCATAAAACTGGTGCTGCATAGTCTATGACGGAGCGCCCATAGGCTGTGTACATCAATTTTAGCACGGCAATAGAGGCTCCATGCCCAATCCAGGTCATGGCTTTCAGTGCCCTTAGTCGACTTTTGCATGTTCCTATGAGTTGGTTGAGCTCCTCTTTCTTCCCCTTGTTAGAGCCGACAGTGACGCCACGGTACCGATAGTGGTCAACCCATTCAAGTGTTACACCATTAATTTGTAGTTCTTTATTTTCTCCCCTCTTGTGATGAGAGTATACTTTTGTCTTGTTTGTGGAGAGAGTGAAACCGAGCTCAATACATTTCTTACTGAGGAGTTCAATAGACTGTTTAATTTTTCCCAAGGTGGGAGCTTGTATTTGAACATTATCTGCATATCCCACTTGTTGTGTTTCTTCCGGAAAATCAATATTTGCAATGGCATTCTTAAGTATATTGAATAATGTGGGGCTTAAGACTACTCCTTGGGGGGTTCCGAGTTCCATATTCATTGTTCTTGAGACTGCTCCATTGAAGCAGACCTTGGTTTTTCTCTCTGTGAGATAGTCTTCAATCCATTTCATGAGTCTCCCCTTGACACCCATGCATGCAAGCTCGTCCAGGATCGCAATCCCCTGTGCTTTGTCGAAGGCTCCTTTGATTTCGACAAATACAGGGTACTTAGCTGTGTGATTAGCCAGGTAATTAACTATACAATTTGCTGTGCTCCGTCCTTTAAGAAATCCATTGACCCCTCCCCTAACCTGCCTATTTTGTCCAACAGTAGGTTTAGAATGATCCTTTCAAACATCTTGCAAGTGCATGACATAAGACTGATAGATCTGTAACCCAAAGGGTCATTGGGTTTCGGTATGGGAACAATTATTGCATGTTTCCATTGTGTGGGCAACGCTCCACTTAGGAATGATTTGTTAAACAGGTGGAGTAGTGGATTCCCAGACACTTCACACAGTGCATTGAGTATGTCGTAGGTGACGCCATCTTCACTAGGTGCTGTACTTTTACCCTTTTTCATACCGCCCCTTACTTCCTGAGCTGTGATCGGTTCCCCATATTCGTTATATTCGACAGTGCTCTTGTTATCCTAATTCATATGTCATCATGTCGCAGGAGCTGTTCCCTGCTGGTTTCTGCAGGGAGGGAGGAGGAGGATGCTGCATCACTCCATTTGTGAATTAGTTCTTCAGCCTTACCCTGGGGGTCTTTGTGAGCCACAGGCCAGGTTCTGCCCCCCCCCCCCCTTAGCTATCTGAATTTTTGCCCACACTTGTCTTGCAGATGTTTCTCTTCTAATGAAGCTAGTGAATTCAAGCCATTGTCTTTCCCGCTCTCTAATCTTCTCTTCCCTGGCTACTTGACACACAGTTTTGAACAGTTCTTGGTTGTTTACGGTGGGATGTCTCCGGTACTCTCTACTCATGCTCCGAACATTTGCATTGAGCATCTTTATGTAATTGTTCTAACGGCGCGGAACTCTGAGACAGTGCTCAATTTGGTTATTAAGGGCATCAGCAAATGTATCAATGTCTTCTGGGATTTGGTATTCCGTGAACCAGTCACTCATCCTGTTTATGAAGTGCGGCCTCATATCCGGTCCGAGTGATAATCTTTTTCTTTTATTCGTCTCTTTCTTTCTCTTGCTCATATCGACGGTGGTAATCAGTGCCCAATGGTCACTACATAAACTGTGTACAATGTGTGTACTGGCATCCGTGTCCTGTGCATTCAGCAGGAGAGCGTAGTCTAATCTTCCGCCTCTGAGGTGAGTTGGCTGTTCATCACCCAGGACTCTAAGGTTTTCATTTCCCCTGACATAGTGACAGTTTCCGTCCTTTGACATTGGGCTGATGACAGTTGGCATCAAAGTGTGGGTGCCTCCACACTTGACAGTGATGACAGTTGGCATCAAAGTGTGGGTGCCTCCACACTTGACAGTGATGACAGTTGGCATCAAAGTGTGGGCATCATAGTTAAGGTCACCGACCAGCAGGGTGGGTTCTTCATTGACAAATTCAGGAAGTGTGTCAAGGTCAAGTTTACTCTGTGGCACATATAGGTTGATTACATGTAGGGCATTATTGTTTAAGTGAAGGGTTACCCCCAGTGACTCATACTCATCCCCCATGGGGAGGTCATCAATAATCTGTGCAGGAATGTTGTTACTTACCAAGGTAGTGAGGCCCCGTTTTCTTTCCCCAGCTGGAAGGAAGAACTTCTGATAACCGCCAAATCTTGGGTTGAAGTCATCACCCATCAGTGTTTCTTGTAGCACTATGACGTCAGTTTAGTGTTCACGGGCGTACTGTATGATATCATTAATTCTATTTCGAACTCCATTGCAATTCCATTGTATTATAGTAAGATGTTCTTCCCTGTTAGTATCCATTTTGAAGTTGTTTGCTAACAGATGCACTTTGAACATTATTATGATGTTCACTTTCGTTATTAGGTATTCTGTGGTGACTGGTGTGTGCACTGGTGTTACTGTGTGTACTGGTTTACTGGGTGCACTGGGGGTACTGTGTGCACTGATGTTATGGGAGCATTGATGTGTGTGGTGTCATACACCATGACAGCTTGTGCTGCATCATCTTGTACCAGACTCTGGCATGTTGGGCCTTCACATGATGGACTCTGCTGTTGCAGGAGCTGGGGATTTGGTCCTGCGCCCTTTTAATTTGATCAAGGGCGTTCCCAAGTTCTTTTTGATTGTATTTTTGCAATTTTCCAGAGTTCAGATATTTTATAGCTTGATGGCTTGCTAATCCAGTCTTGTGTGGGACTGAATATGTAATCAATGTCATCAACATTGATTACATATAAGTCGCCTTGAGGAAGGTGATGAGGCGAGAGGAAATGGCTTACATAAAATTAAAGGTAAAATCAAATCAAGAATTTTAAACTTGATGACAAGTCGGTTGTAATTATGAGGAAAGACGCTAATAAAGTTGTTTGACTACACAGCACTTGGAACGACTCTTTAAAGTTGGTGAGAATATTTGGGTTTAAGTTCAGCGCTTAACAACATCCGCAGCAGGAATTATTCTGTCTTTGAACTTTCTTGAGACCAGAACAGGAACGGGCAGAGACAGGAGCGCCAACCCTTCCACACTACAAACGGGTAGGAATTTGACGGGGTGGGGGGTGGGGGAAGGTTTAACGTGCCCTCCTTGGGTTTGGGGAGTAGAAAAACTCCCAGAACCCCATCAAGCAGGTACCCCACGACCCCCACTCGACCCCCTCACTCGACCAGCTCTCAGACCCCAAAAACCATTCATTATCTGACTCTTGACAAAGCCCCTATTTCCAATGAAGCGTTAAAGGTATACTTGTGTGTGAAAGGCTAATCAGATTTCAGAAATACGGCCTTACGGGCAGTATATTATGTAAATTTTCCGGCAATGCAACTTATATGTTGAGCAAAACAGCAGTTATCCTTAAGGGGAAGGGGGCACCAGGAGCTGGAGGCTGTGTTGGCGGCGTCGCAAACATCAACGTTGATGGGGACAATCTGTTCTCTTGCAATTGCGAATGGAATTATTATTCAAAAATTGCCATGATTGCGATTCTTTTTGTCGAGTGGTAAGTTCCCTGGCTGGGGAAAGGCACGGACGCAGCTACGGACAGAGAGACAGGAAGACAAGGGTAGGAACGGACAGGCTAAGCCATAGCTATTAACACAGGTATAGATGAAAATAATTAAGACATAGCCTGGAAGCAGTCAAACAGACAAACACACACACATTAGAAAGAGTTACAGAGGCATTAGAAATTTTTTTTTCAGTGTCAGAGTAGTTAACATATTGAATGCATTAGGCAGTGATGTGGTGGAGGCTGTGGGAACCGACCTGTGAGATTTATATTTATTTAATTTATATGAATATATTTACGTTAATTTATATACTTCGATAGCAATTGTATAATGATAAGTGGACTGTATTTCTGCAATGATCTCATAATCTCACAAATCGATCCTCTACACATTAGGGGGGGGGGTTTATATTAATTTAATTTATATATATGCAGCCAATCAAACTACAGTATTAGACTACATACATTGAAGAGGTTCCTTATCTTATAGTACAGCAGGTTAGTCCACCAGTCGGTCGGCCGGTCGGCCGAGCGGACAGCACGTTGGATTTGTGATCCTGTGGTCCTGGGATCGATCCCAGGCGCCGGCGAGAAACAATGGGCTGAGTTTCTTTCACCCTATGCCCCTGTTACCTAGCAGTAAAATAGGTACCTGGGTGTTAGTCAGGTGTCACGGGCTGCTTCCTGGGGGTGGAGGCCTGGTCGAGGACCGGGCCGTGGGGACACTAAAAAAAAGCCCCAAAATCATCTAAAGATAACCTAAAGATAACCAGGTATAACTAGGGTGTAGACACCACATTTTCCCTCTTTGAGGTAGCTTCCATCACCCTGGTAACTGATGCACAAAGCATGCTTCCTCGTCTTGACCTGTCAAAAGGGCGCTAGCTGTAAAGCCAGATTCCTATATATGACAAGCTATATCAGAGAAAACACTGTACATGGAACCTTAAAGACCTGGCTTAATTACCTTTAGTTTAAGGCTACCACGTGCTCTAACCGGGTCACCCTATATAATGACATTAATGGCCATAAATGAAAGATACATGGGTTTCGGAAGAACACTTAACTTGATTTGTTGACAGCGTGTTGATAATGGTACACCTTTGGTTTCCATAACACTACGTCCAAGTAAAATTAACAGGAGCCGAATTTGCTCCCGTGAGCCTCTGGTCTAGTATAAACAATGGCTGCCCTCCCTCACCCTGACGCCTAGCTTACATTGTCCAGATGTCAATAGAAGGGTCACATTTACTCTACTTTAATACTAATAATTAAGTTAATTTATATGAGATGTTTTATGATGGTAAAGTCCAAAGACTAATGTATTTCAGAATAATTCCCAGCAGAATAGCTGGTGAATTTATAATGGTATGTGGTGATGATATCCCGTTTTCTTTAGACGGTAATTCCACTACAAGTTACGTTTTCTATGGGTTAACTTGTTTATACAACACAGCTATTATCTGTCTGTATGATATATTAAATGGTGTCGGATTTTCCGACAGAGGCTGACTCCATACACAGTTTCAAATGTAGATATGACAGAGCCCAGTAGGCTAAGGAATCTGTACACCAGTTGATTGACAGTTCAGAGGCAGCACCAAAGAGCTAGAGCTCAACCCCCCGCAAGCACAATCAGGTGAGTACAATTAGGTGAGTACACACACACACACACACACACACACACACACACACACACACACACACACACACACACACACACACACACACACACACACACATAGAAAATACCTGGTAGCACATCTGGAGAGAAGGGACTTCGTGACAAATCGCCACCATGGGTTCAGGGAGGGTAAATCTTGCTTGACTGGCTTAATAGAATTCTACGATCAGGTGACAAAGATTAAGCAAGAAAGAGAGGGCTGGGCGGACTGCATTTTCTTGGATTGTCGGAAAGCCTTTGACACAGTACCGCATAAGAGGCTGGTACATAAGCTGGAGAGACAGGCAGGTGTAGCTGGTAAGGTGCTCCAGTGGATAAGGGAGTACCTAAGCAATAGGAAGCAGAGAGTTACGGTGAGGGGTGAGACCTCCGATTGGCGTGGTCACCAGTGGAGTCTCACAGGGCTCTGTACTCGGTCCTATCTTGTTTCTGATATATGTAAATGATCTCCCGGAGGGTATCGATTCATTTCGCTCAGTGTTTGCGGACGATGCAAAAATTATGAGAAGGATTAAGACAGAAGAGGACAGTTTGAAGCGTCAAGACGACCTAGACAAACTGAAGGAATGGTCGAACAAATGGTTGTTAGAGTTTAACCCAACCAAATGTAATGTAATGAAGATAGGTGTAGGGAGCAAGAGGCCAAATACAAGGTATCATCTTAGAGAAGAAATTCTTCAGGAGTCAGAGAAAGAAAAAGACTTGGGAGCTGATATCACGCCAAACCTGTCTCCTGCAGCCCATATCAAGAGGATAACATCAGCATCATATGCCAGGCTGGCCAACATACGAACGGCATTCAGAAACTTGTGTAAAGAATCATTCAGAACTTTGTATACCACATATGTCAGGCCAATCCTGGAGTATGCAGCCCCAGCATGGAGTCCATATCTAGTCAAGGATAAGACTAAACTGGAAAAGGTTCAAAGGTTTGCCACCACACTAGTACCCGAGCTGAGAGGTATGAGCTACGAGGAGAGACTACGGGAATTAAACCTCACTTCGCTGGAAGATAGAAGAGTTAGGGGGGGCATGATCACCACATTCAAGATTTTCAAGGGAATTGATAGAGTAGATAAAGACAGGCTATTTAACACAAGGGGCACACGCACTAGGGGACACAGGTGGAAACTGAGCGCCCAAATGCGCCACAGAGATATTAGAAAGAACTTTTTTAGTGTCAGAGTGGTTGACAAATGGAATGCATTAGGAGGTGATGTGGTGGAGGCTGACTATATACTCAGTTTCAAGTGTAGATATGATAGAGCCCAGTAGGCTCAGGAATCTGTACACCTGTTGATTGACGGTTGAGAGGCGGGACCAAAGAGCCAGAGCTCAACCCCTGCTAACACAACTAGGTGAGTACACACAGACACACACACACACACACACACTCCTTAAGGAGTCATTCAGAATCTTGTACACCACATATGTAGGACCAATCCTGGAGTATGCGGCCCCAGCATGGAGCCCGTACCTTGTCAAGCACAAGACGAAGCTCGAAAAAATCCAAAGGTATGCTACTAGACTAGTCCCAGAACTAAGAGGCATGAGTTATAAGGAAAGGCTGCGGGAAATGCACCTTACGACACTGGAAGACAGAAGAGTAAGGGGGGACATGATTACAATCTTCAAAATCCTCAGGGGAATCGACCGGGTAAACAAGGATGAACTATTCAACACTGGTGGGACGCGAACAAGGGGACACAGGTGGAAGCTGAGTACCCAAATGAGCCACAGAGACGTTAGAAAGAACCTTTTCAGTGTCAGAGTAGTTAGTAAATGGAATGCACTAGGATGTGATGTAGTGGAGGCTGACTCCATACACAGTTTCAAATGTAGATATGATAGAGCCCAGTAGGCTCAGGAATCTGTACACCAGTTGATTGACGGTTGAGAGGCGGGACCAAAGAGCCAGAGCTCAACCCCCGCAAGCACAATTAGGCGAGTACAATTAGGTGAGTACACACACACACACACACACACACACACACACACATTATTCTGATATTAATACGTATTCTGATATTCGTAAATGATCTCCCAGAGGGTATAGACTCATTCCTCTCAATGTTTGCTGACGACGCCAAAATTATGAGAAGGATTAAGACAGAGGAGGACAGCTTGAGGCTTCAAGAAGACCTGAACAAGCTGCAGGAATGGTCGAACAAATAGCTGTTAGAGTTTAATCCAAGCAAATGTAATGTAATGAAGATAGGGGTAGGAAGCAGGAGACCAGATACAAGGTATCACTTGGGAGATGAAATACTTCAAGAGTCCGAGAGAGAGAAAGACCTGGGGGTTGATATCACGCCAGACCTGTCCCCTGATGCTCATATCAAGAGGATAACAGCAGCAGCATATGCCAGGTTGGCTAACATAAGAACGGACTTTAGAAACTTGTGTAAGGAATCTTTCAGAACATTATATACCACATATGTCAGACCAATCCTGGAGTATGCGGCACCAGCATGGAGTCCATATCTAGTCAAGCATAAGACTAAAATGGAAAAGGTTCAGAGGTTTGCCACCAGACTAGTACCCGAGCTGAGAGGTATGAGCTACGAGGAGAGACTACGGGAATTAAGCCTCACTTCGTTGGAAGACAGAAGAGTTAGGGAGGACATGATCACCACATTCAAGATCCTCAAGGGAATTGACAGGGTTGATAAAGACAGGCTGTTTAACACAAGGGGCACACACACTAGGGGACACAGGTGGAAACTGAGTGGCAAAATGAGCCACAGAGATATTAGAAAGAACTTTTTTAGTGTCAGAGTGGTTGACAAATGGAATGCATTAGGAAGTGATGTGGTGGAGGCTGACTCCATACACAGTTTCAAGTATAGATATGATAGAGCCCGATAGGCTCAGGAACCTGTACACCTGTTGATTGACAGTTGAGAGGCGGGACCAAAGAGCCAGAGCTCAACCACCGCAAGCATAACTAGGTGAGTTCAACTAGGTGAGTACACACACACACACACACACACACACACACACACACACACACACACACACACGCGCACACACACACACCCACACACACACACACACACACACACACACACACACACACACACACACACACACACACACACACACACACACACACACACACACACACACACACACACACACACAGGGGCCTCGTAGCCTGGTGGAAGGGGCCTCGTAGCCTGGTGGATAGCGCGCAGGATTCGTAATTCTGTGGCGCGGGTTCGATTCCCGCAAGAGGCAGAAACAAATGGGCAAAGTTTCTTTCACCCTGAATGCCCCTGT
Organism: Procambarus clarkii; assembly: GCF_040958095.1. NCBI lineage: Eukaryota > Metazoa > Arthropoda > Malacostraca > Decapoda > Cambaridae > Procambarus > Procambarus clarkii. The sequence continues at coordinate 15,050,651 of NC_091202.1, read as the reverse complement.
TACCTAGCAGTAAATAGGTACCTGGGAGTTAGTCAGCTGTCACGGGCTGCTTCCTGGGGTGTGTGTGTGTGTGTGTGTGGTGTGGAGAAAAAAAAAAAAAAAGTAGTTAGTAAACAGTTGATTGACAGTTGAGAGGCGGGCCGAAAGAGCAAAGCTCAACCCCCGTAAAAACACAACTAGTAAACACACACCCTCACACACACACATGAGAAGGATTAAGACAGAGGAGGACAGCTTGATGCTTCAAGAAGACCTGGACAAGCTGCAGGAATGGTCGAACAAATGGCTGTTAGAGTTTAATCCAAGCAAATGTAATGTAATGAAGATAGGGGTAGGAAGCAGGAGACCAGATACAAGATATCACTTGGGAGATAAAATACTTCAAGAGTCCGAGAGAGAGAGAAAGACCTGGGAGTTGATATCACGCCAGACCTGTCCCCTGATGCTCATATCAAGATGATAACAGCAGCAGCATATGCCAGGTTGGCTAACATAAGAACGGCATTTAGAAACTTGTGTAAGGAATCTTTCAGAACATAATATACCACATATGTCAGCCCAATCCTGGAGTATGCGGCACCAGCATGGAGTCCATATCTAGTCAAGCATAAGACTAAAATGGAAAAGGTTCAAAGGTTTGCCACCAGACTAGTACCCGAGCTGAGAGGTATGAGCTACGAGGAGAGACTACGGGAATTAAACCTCACTTCGTTGGAAGACAGAAGAGTTAGGGGGACATGATCACCACATTCAAGATCCTCATGGGAATTGACAGGGTTGATAAAGACAGGCTGTTTAACACAAGGGGCACACGCACAAGGGGACACAGGTGGAAATTGAGTGCCCAAATGAGCCACAGAGATATTAGAAAAAACTTTTTTAGTGTCAGAGTGGTTGACAAATGGAATGCATTAGGAGGCGATGTGGTGGAGGCTGACTATATACTCAGTTTCAAGTGTAGATATGATAGAGCCCAGTAGGCTCAGGAATCTGTACACCTGTTGATTGACGGTTGAGAGGCGGGACCAAGGAGCCAGAGCTTAACCCCTGCTAACACAACTAGGTGAGTACACACACACACACACACACACACACTCCTTAAGGAGTCATTCAGAATCTTGTACACCACATATGTAGGACCAATCCTGGAGTATGCGGCCCCAGCATGGAGCCCGTACCTTGTCAAGCACAAGACGAAGCTGGAAAAAATCCAAAGGTATGCTACTAGACTAGTCCCAGAACTAAGAGGCATGAGTTAACAGGAAAGGCTGCGGGAAATGCACCTTACGACACTGGAAGACAGAAGAGTAAGGGGGGACATGATTACAATCTTCAAAATCCTCAGGGGAATCGACCGGGTAAACAAGGATGAACTATTCAACACTGGTGGGACGCGAACAAGGGGACACAGGTGGAAGCTGAGTACCCAAATGAGCCACAGAGACGTTAGAACGAACTTTTTCAGTGTCAGAGTAGTTAGTAAATGGAATGCACTAGGATGTGATGTGGTGGAGGCTGACTCCATACACAGTTTCAAATGTAGATATGATAGAGCCCAGTAGGCTCAGGAATCTGTACACCAGTTGATTGACGGTTGAGAGGCGGGACCAAAGAGCCAGAGCTCAACCCCCGCAAGCACAATTAGGCGAGTACAATTAGGTGAGTACACACACACACTCACACACACACACATTATTCTGATATTAATACGTATTCTGATATTCGTAAATGATCTCCCAGAGGGTATAGACTCATTCCTCTCAATGTTTGCTGACGACGCCAAAATTATGAGAAGGATTAAGACAGAGGAGGACAGCTTGAGGCTTCAAGAAGACCTGGACAAGCTGCAGGAATGGTCGAACAAATAGCTGTTAGAGTTTAATCCAAGCAAATGTAATGTAATGAAGATAGGGGTAGGAAGCAGGAGACCAGATACAAGGTATCACTTGGGAGATGAAATACTTCAAGAGTCCGAGAGAGAGAAAGACCTGGGGGTTGATATCACGCCAGACCTGTCCCCTGATGCTCATATCAAGAGGATAACAGCAGCAGCATATGCCAGGTTGGCTAACATAAGAACGGCCTTTAGAAACTTGTGTAAGGAATCTTTCAGAACATTATATACCACATATGTCAGACCAATCCTGGAGTATGCGGCACCAGCATGGAGTCCATATCTAGTCAAGCATAAGACTAAAATGGAAAAGGTTCAGAGGTTTGCCACCAGACTAGTACCCGAGCTGAGAGGTATGAGCTACGAGGAGAGACTACGGGAATTAAACCTCACTTCGTTGGAAGACAGAAGAGTTAGGGGGGACATGATCACCACATTCAAGATCCTCAAGGGAATTGACAGGGTTGATAAAGACAGGCTGTTTAACACAAGGGGCACACGCACTAGGGGACACAGGTGGAAACTGAGTGCCCAAATGAGCCACAGAGATATTAGAAAGAACTTTTTTAGTGTCAGAGTGGTTGACAAATGGAATGCATTAGGAAGTGATGTGGTGGAGGCTGACTCCATACACAGTTTCAAGTATAGATATGATAGAGCCCGATAGGCTCAGGAACCTGTACACCTGTTGATTGACAGTTGAGAGGCGGGACCAAAGAGCCAGAGCTCAACCACCGCAAGCATAACTAGGTGAGTACAACTAGGTGAGTACACACACACACACACACACACACACACACACACACACACACACACACACACACACACACACACACACACACACACACACACACACACACACACACACACACACACACACACACACACAGGCCAGTGTCCTTGACTTGTATACCATGCAAGGTGATGGAGAAGATCGTGAGAAAAAACCTTCTAACACATCTGGAGAGAAGGGACTTCGTGACAAATCGCCAACATGGATTCAGGGAGGGTAAATCTTGCCTTACAGGCTTGATAGAATTCTACGATCAGGTGACACAGATTAAGCAAGAAAGAGAGCGCTGGGCGGACTGCATTTTCTTGGATTGTCGGAAAGCCTTTGACACAGTACCGCATAAGAGGCTGGTACATAAGCTGGAGAGACAGGCAGGTGTAGCTGGTAAGGTGCTCCAGTGGATAAGGGAGTATCTAAGCAATAGGAAGCAGAGAGTTACGGTGAGGGGTGAGACCTCCGATTGGCGTGAAGTCACCAGTGGAGTCCCACAGGGCTCTGTACTCGGTCCTATCTTGTTTCTGATATATGTAAATGATCTCCCGGAGGGTATCGATTCATTTCTCTCAATGTTTGCGGACGATGCTAAAATTATGAGAAGGATTAAAACAGAAGAGGACTGTTTGAGGCTTCAAGAAGACCTAGACAAGCTGAAGGAATGGTCGAACAAATGGTTGTTAGAGTTTAACCCAACCAAATGTAATGTAATGAAGATAGGTGTAGGGAGCAGGAGGCCAGTTACAAGGTATCATCTGGGAGAGAAAATTCTTCAGGAGTCAGAGAAGGAAAAAGTCTTGGGGGTTGATATCACGCCAGACCTGTCTCCTGCAGCACATATCAAGCGGATAACATCAGCGGCATATGCCAGGCTGGCCAACATACGAACGGCATTCAGAAACTTGTGTAAAGAATCATTCAGAACTTTGTATACCACATATGTCAGGCCAATCCTGGAGTATGCAGCCCCAGCATGGAGTCCATATCTAGTCAAGGATAAGACTAAACTGGAAAAGGTTCAAAGGTTTGCCACCAGACTAGTACCCGAGCTGAGAGGTATGAGCTACGAGGAGAGACTACGGGAATTAAACCTCACTTCGCTGGAAGACAGAAGAGTTAGGGGGGACATGATCACCACATTCAAGATTCTGAAGGGGATTGATAGGGTAGATAAAGACAGTCTATTTAACACAAGGGGAACATGCACAAGGGGACACAGGTGGAAACTGAGTGCCCAAATAAGCCACAGAGATATTAGAAAGAACTTTTTTAGTGTCAGAGTGGTTGACAAATGGAATGCATTAGGAAGTGATGTGGTGGAGGCTGACTCCATACACAGTTTCAAGTGTAGATATGATAGAGCCCAATAGGCTCAGGAACCTGTACACCTGTTGATTGACAGTTGAGAGGCAGGACCAAAGAGCCAGAGCTCAACCCCCGCAAGCACAACTAGGTGAGTACAACTAGGTGAGTACACACACACACACACACACAGCCTAGCCACCCAGCCTAGCAGGACCTACGTTTTGTTTGCTGAGTAATGTGTTGTGAGGCGGATTGTAGCATACTTAGTGATTGATCCCCCGAAGTGTGTGCACCGTTTAGGATCGTATGCTAAGTGCACATAGTGGTGACGACCAGTGAGGAAGATAGGAACGAATGTTACCAGGAGCAAGTGGAGACAACAGTAGCATGTGGAGACAACATTGATACCAGAGAGAGGAGAGGGCAAGCGACCAACCCCGTCATAAGGACATCTCTTCAAACTCACCTAGGCGTGCTTGCTCGGGGTGAGCTGACGGTAGGTCCCCTCTCTAGGTCACCAATAAGGTGTACAGAGTTACTTAAAATACCTAATTTAAAGTAGGTCTCAATATCTCAAATATACAACTCCGTGGCTCACTTGGGTGGGGCTTGACACATGATACCCTGGTGACCGCTCACCACCTCACCCCTCACCTTCCCACGCCTTACACTGCCCCAAGACACCCCCTACCCCTTCCCCTATACACAAACACCCCCGCACCCAACACACACACACACACACACACACACACACACACACACACGCACACACACACACGCGCACACACACGCACACACGCACACGCGCACACACACACACACACACACACGCACACACCCACACACACACACGCACACACACACACACACACACACACACACACACACACACACACACACACACACACACACACACACACATGCACACGCATGCACACACACACACACACACACACACACACGCACACACCCACACACACACACCACATACCACATATGTCAGCCCAATCCTGGAGTATGTGGCACCAGCATGGAGTCCATATCTACATATATTTATATATATATATTTATATTTATATATAAGTCCATATATATTTTTTTTTTTTTTACGAACGGCATTCAGAAACTTGTGTAAAGAATCATTCAGAACTTTGTATACCACATATGTCAGGCCAATCCTGGAGTATGCAGCCCCAGCATGGAGTCCATATCTAGTCAAGGATAAGACTAAACTGGAAAAGGTTCAAAGGTTTGCCACCAGACTAGTACCCGAGCTGAGAGGTATGAGCTACGAGGAGAGACTACGGGAATTAAACCTCACTTCGCTGGAAGACAGAAGAGTTAGGGGGGACATGATCACCACATTCAAGATTCTGAAGGGGATTGATAGGGTAGATAAAGACAGTCTATTTAACACAAGGGGAACACGCACAAGGGGACACAGGTGGAAACGGAGTGCCCAAATGAGCCACAGAGATATTAGAAAGAACTTTTTTAGTGTCAGAGTGGTTGACAAATGGAATGCGTTAGGGGGTGATGTGGTGGAGGCTGACTCCATACACAGTTTCAAGTGTAGATATGACAGAGCCCGATAGGCTCAGGAATCTGTACACCTGTTGATTGACGGTTGAGAGGCGGGACCAAAGAGCCAGAGCTCAACCCCCGCAAGCACAACTAGGTGAGTACACACACACACACACACACACACACACACACAGACACACACACACACACGCACACGCACGCACACAAAGACACACACGGACACACACACACACGCACGTACAGACACACACACAGACACACACACACACACACACACACACACACAGGTCAAGCGGGATGGTAAGACAACAAAATGAAGCTGGAGGAGAGGGACTGGATGAGTCATTCATGGAGATGATTGCTAAGGCATGGAAGGAAGTCAGTGGGGAATTGAAGGACCTGAGGGAAACTATATGTAAGCTGCAGATAGAACTAAGTGCAGCACAAGAGGAGATAAAAAGCCTAAAAACAGGCCCTCCTCAGACTCTGGCCCAGGGGACCAACCCCCAGGTGCCAGGAGATGTAGCTATGGCAGGGACCCCTACAATTGGCCCAACCTTTGCTGAAATGCTCAAGAGCCCAGGAGCAATGTCCACAGTCAAGGAAGTTGTAATGAAAGCAGTAACCTCACAGGAGGCAGCTAGATGCACAAGCCAGCTAATGGAAAGGAAAAGAGCTGTAGTAGTGGTAGGTGTCAAGGAACAAGAGGGCTCCACAAGGGAGGAAACGAGGACTAAAGACAAAGCTGCAGTGGCAGGGATATTAAAGGAGATAGGAATGGAAGGGGCTGAACGAGACATAGAACAGTTTTTCCGGATTGGCCAGTACAACAGAGACAAAAAAAGATTGATCAAGGTAGTATTCAAGAGCGAGGACATCAAAGAGGACATTCTAGTAAGGAAGAGCAAACTGAGGTATGCAATGAACTACAAAGAGGTATATGTTCAGAGAGACATGACCAGAGACGAGATAGTAAGGGCAGCAGATGCAAGGAAATGGCGCAAGGAGAGGGAAGAGAGCCAGGGAACCTCAGCCTCCAACCCAGCAATCCCAGAGGGGAGTGGGGAACCCCAATCCAGCAACCCAGGAACCCCAGGGGGGAATGCAACACCCCAGTCCACCACCCAATAGGGCCCTCCCTACCCCCCAGCTCAAACCCTTCCTTGCCCCTGCATAATGCCCATCATGAAACCCAAATCCTCCCCCTCCCCTTACCCCAAGTAGCCCCTGCTTTCCCAGCCCCTGGTCTTCTCCCTGCCCCAAGCAGGCCTGAGCAAGACCAAAGCCCTCTATCCCCCACTCCACCTCCCTCCAAACCCCTGTCAACTACACCGCAGGAGGGCGTGCCCTCTCCCCAAGCAATCCCTGCTCCCTCACCCCCAGGACTTCTTCCTGCCCCAAGCAGGCCTGAGGAAGACCTAAGCCCTCCACCCCCCACTCCACCTCCCCCTGAACCCCTGGCAACTACCTCACAGGAGGAGGAGCCTACCCAAGTAGCAATGACCATAGAACAACCTCCTACACTTGTAGGGAGTGTGGGTGAAATTGGATATAAGAAAGTGAGCTTCAAGGTAATGTACTCAAACATTGATGGGATTACCAATAAAGCAAGTGACCTGGCAGAAAGGGTGCAAGAAGAAAACCCTGATGTAATAGGACTAACGGAAACAAAATTGTCAGGAGTCATAACAGATGCTGTGTTTCCAAAGGACTACTATATAGTAAGGAAAGAGAGGGAAGGGAGAGGAGGTGGAGGAGTGGCCCTGCTGATAAGGAAGGACTGGAGTTTTGATGAGATGGAAATTCCGGGCTGTGACGGATTCAGAGATTACATAACAGGAACTATAACAATGGGTGGACCTAAGATAATAGTGACAGTCATTTACAACCCTCCCCTAAATGACAGAAGACCTAGACAGGAGTTTGATAGGAACAACATGGCCACCATTAATATAATAGAGAGAGCAGCTTCAGTTGCCTGCAGGAATGGCTCAAGACTCTTAATCATGGGTGATTTCAACCATGGAAAGATAGACTGGGAGAATGGGGACCCACATGGTGGTGCAGATACGTGGCGAGCTAAACTCTTGGAAGTGGCAACAAGGAATTTTCTGAGCCAGCATGTCAAGGAACCCACAAGAATGAGAGGCAATGATGAACCAGCTAGACTCGACTTAATATTCACCCTGAATGAGTCAGAAATAAGGGAAGTCAAAGTTGAAGCCCCCATAGGAATGAGTGACCACAGTGTACTGACCTTTGAGTACTTGGTGGAGGTAGGGATAACCTATCCAAGGATGGGAGTGGAGGGGAAAAGACTGAATTACCGAAGAGGAAAATATGACGAGATGAGGAACTTCCTCAGGGGAATACCATGGGAAACAGAACTTAGAGACAAGAATGCGCAGGTCATGATGGATATTGTCACCCAAAAGTGCCAGGAAGCTGCAAACAGGTTTATCCCCGTCCAAAAGGAGAAAAACGAAAAACAACAGAAAAACCCATGGTTCAACCAGGAATGTAAGGTAGCGAAACAACTGAGTAAAAGAACATGGAGAAACTACAGAAATAACAGAACACCAGAGAGCAGGGAGAGATACCAGAGTGCCAGAAATGAGTATATCAGAGTGAGGAGGGAAGCAGAGAGACAGTTTGAAAATGACATCGCGAGTAAAGCCAAGACCCAACCAAAGCTGCTCCACAGCCATATCAGGAGGAAAACAGCAGTGAAGGAACAAGTGAGGAAGCTGCGGAAAGGGGAGAACAGATACACAGAGAATGACAAGGAGGTGTGTGAAGAACTCAACAAGAGATTCCAGGAGGTCTTTACAATAGAACAAGGAGAAGCCCCTGCACTAAATGAGGAGGCGGCAAACCAAGCAACCTTGGAGGAATTTGACCTCACCAGTGATGAGGTCAAAAGGTGTCTGCTGAAGCTAGATGTGACAAAGGCTGTTGGGCCTGATAGAATCTCACCATGGATACTAAAGGAAGGTGCAGAAGCACTAAGTGTGCCACTCTCTATGGTGTATAACAGGTCACTGGAAACAGGAGACTTACCAGAAAGTTGGAAGACAGCTAACGTGGTCCCAATATACAAAAAGGGTGACAGGCAAGAGGCACTGAATTACAGGCCAGTTTCCTTAACTTGTATACCATGCAAGGTGCTGGAGAAGATCGTGAGGAAAAGGCTTGTAGAGCATCTGGAGGGAAATAACTTTGTAACGCACCACCAACATGGGTTCAGAGATGGTAAATCGTGCCTCACAGGTTTAATAGAATTTCATGACCAGGCAACGAAAATTAGGCAGGAAAGAGAAGGGTGGGCCGACTGCATTTTCCTGGATTGCCAAAAAGCCTTTGACACAGTACCCCATAAAATGCTGTTAAAAAAGTTGGAGCAACAGGCAGGAGTAAAAGGGAAGGTGCTCCAGTGGATAAGGGAGTACTTAAGCAACAGGAAACAGCGAGTAACGGTGAGGGGGAAGACATCAGAGTGGCGAGATGTCACCAGCGGAGTCCCACAGGGCTCAGTACTTGGACCCATCCTGTTTCTAATATATGTGAACGATCTTCCAGATGGTATAGACTCATTCCTCTCGATGTTTGCTGATGATGCAAAAATTATGAGAAGAATCAAGACGGATGAAGATAGACAGAGACTACAGGATGACCTGGATAAACTGGAGGAATGGTCTAGAAAATGGCTGCTGAAGTTCAACTCTGGAAAGTGTAAGGTGATGAAATTAGGCGAAGGGAGCAGGAGGCTGAACACAAGGTATCATCTGGGAGGGGAAATCCTGCAAGAATCAAATAGAGGGAAGGATCTGGGGGTTGATATCACACCGAACCTGTCCCCAGAGGCCCACATCAAAAGAATATCATCAGCGGCATATGCTAGACTGGCCAACATAAGAACTACCTTCAGAAACTTGTGTAAGGAATCTTTCAGAACCCTGTATACCACTTATGTAAGACCAATCCTGGAGTATGCAGCTCCAGCCTGGAGTCCATACCTAGTTAAACACAAGACAAAGTTAGAGAAGATTCAGCGGTATGCCACCAGGCTCGTCCCGGAACTGAGAGGATTGAGCTACGAGGAAAGGCTAAAGGAGCTGAACCTCACATCCCTGGAAAACAGAAGAGTAAGGGGAGACATGATAACCACCTACAAAATTCTCAGGGGAATTGACAGGGTGGACAAAGACAAACTCTTCAGCACGGGTGGGACACGAACAAGGGGACACAGGTGGAAACTTAGTACCCAGATGAGCCACAGAGACGTTAGAAAGAATTTTTTCAGTGTCAGAGTAGTTAATAAATGGAATGCACTAGGAAGTGATGTGGTGGAGGCTGACTCCATACACAGTTTCAAATGTAGATATGATAGAGCCCAGTAGGCTCAGCAATCTGTACACCAGTTGATTGACAGTTGAGAGGCGGGACCAAAGAGCCAAAGCTCAACCCCCGCAAGCACAATTAGGTGACAATTAGGTGAGTACACACACACAGGCCAATCCTGGAGTATGCAGCCCCAGCATGGAGTCCATGTCTAGTCAAGGATAAGACTAAAATGGAAAAAGTTCAAAGGTTTGCCACCAGACTAGTACCCGAGCTGAGAGGTATGAGCTACGAGGAGAGACTACGGGAATTAAACCTCACTTCGCTGGAAGACAGAAGAGTTAGGGGGGACATGATCACCACATTCAAGTTTCTGAAGAGAATTGATAGGGTAGATAAAGACAGTCTATTTAACACAAGGGGAACACGCACAAGGGGACAAAGGTGGAAACTGAGTGCCCAAATGAGCCACACAGAGATATTAGAAAAAACTTTTTTAGTGTCAGAGTGGTTGACAAATGGAATGCATTAGGGGGTGATGTGGTGGAGGCTGACTCCATACACAGTTTCAAATGTAGATATGACAGAGCCCGATAGGCTCAAGAATCTGTACACCTGTTGATTGATGGTTGAGATTCGGGACCAAAGAGCCAGAGCTCAACCCCCGCAAACACAACTAGGTGAGCACACACACACACACACACACACACACACACACACACACACACACACACACACACACACACACACACACACACACACGAGCCTGAGCAGCTCCCATTGTTGGAAGGGGTTACCCTAGATGAAAGACTATCAGATATAGAGGTGACAGCAGAGGAGGTAATGAAACAGTTGACAACTCTAGATGCAACTAAAGCAGTTGGACCAGACAAAGTATCACCGTGGATACTAAAAGAAGCAGCACAGGCCCTCAGCGTGCCTCTGGCAATGATCTTTAATGAGTCACTTATGTCAGGAGAATTGCCCAGTTGCTGGAAGAAGGCAAATGTCGTGCCGATCTTCAAGAAAGGAGATAGGGAGGAGGCACTTAACTACAGACCTGTATCACTGACAAGCATCCCCTGTAAAATACTGGAAAGAATAATTAGGCTGCGACTGGTTGCACACCTGGAGAACATTAGGTTTGTGAACAAACATCAACATGGGTTCTGGACAGGGAAATCGTGCCTAACAAACCTTCTGGAATTCTATGATAAAATAACGAGGATAAGACAGGACAGAGATGGTTGGGCAGACTGCATATTTCTGGACTGCCAAAAAGCCTTTGATACAGTACCGCACATGAGACTGCTGTTCAAGCTCGAGAGGCAGGCGGGGGTGGGGGGAAAGGTCCTAGAATGGATAAGGAACTACCTAACAGGAAGGAGCCAAAGAGTTACGGTAAGGGGCGAGAAGTCGGACTGGCGAACAGTAACAAGTGGAGTACCACAAGGATCGGTGCTGGGACCAATTCTATTTCTTGTATATGTTAACGACATGTTTACAGGCGTAGAGTCCTACATGTCGATGTTTGCGGATGATGCAAAGTTGATGAGAAGAGTTGTGACAGATGAGGATTGCAGGATCCTCCAAGAGGACCTGAACAGATTGCAGAGATGGTCAGAGAAATGGCTACTAGAATTCAACACGAGCAAATGTAAAGTTATGGAAATGGGACTAGGAGATAGGAGACCAAAGGGACAGTACACAATGAAGGGGAACAGCCTACCTGTAACGACGCGTGAAAGAGACCTGGGGGTGGACGTAACACCTAATCTATCTCCTGAGGCACATATTAATAGGATAACGACAGCAGCGTACTCTACACTGGCAAAAGTTAGAACATCATTCAGAATCCTAAGTAAGGAGGCATTTAGGGCGCTTTACACTGCCTACGTAAGGCCAGTCTTAGAGTATGCCGCCTCATCATGGAGTCCCCATCTGAAGAAGCATATAATGAAACTGGAAAAGGTTCAGAGGTTTGCAACGAGACTCGTCCCAGAGCTACGAGGGATGGGGTATGAAGAGCGCCTCAGGGAACTGTGCCTTACGACACTAGAAAGAAGAAGGGAGAGGGGGGACATGATAGGAACGTATAAGATACTCAGAGGAATTGACAGAGTGGACATAGACGAAATGTTCACACGGAATAGTAACAGAACGAGAGGACATGGATGGAAGCTTGAAACTCAGATGAGTCACAGAGATGTTAGGAAGTTTTCTTTTAGCGTGAGAGTAGTGGGGAAATGGAATGCACTTCAGGAACAGGTTGTGGAAGCAAATACTATTCATAATTTTAAAACCAGGTATGATAGGGAAATAGGACAGGAGTCATTGCTGTAAACAACCGATGCTCGAAAGGCGGGATCCAAGAGTCAATGCTCGATCCTGCAGACACAACTAGGTGAGTACAACTAGGTGAGTACACACACACACACACACACACACACACACACACACACACACACACACACACACACACACACACACACAAAAGGGCATGGAGAAACTATAGGAATAACAGGACACTGGAGAGCAGAGAAAGATACCAGAATGCCAGGAATGAATATGTTAGGATGAGAAGAGAGGCAGAAAGACAATACGAAAATGACATCGCAAGCAAGGCAAAGACTCAGCCTAAATTGCTGCATAGCCACATCAGGAGAAAAACAACAGTAAAGGAACAGGTTATGAAATTAAGGTTAGGGGCAGAAGGATTCACTACAAACGACAAGGAAGTGTGTGAGGAACTGAATAAGAAATTCCAGGAGGTCTTCACCTTAGAGCAAGGAGAAATCCCAGAGATAAGAGAGGGAATAGCTAACCAGGAACCACTGGAAGAGTTTGTGATTACCAGCGGGGAAGTAAGGAAGTGTTTACTAGAATTGGATGTAACAAAGGCTATAGGTCCAGATGGAATCTCCCCTTGGATACTAAAGGAAGGAGCAGAAGAACTGTGCCTCCCGCTCTCCATGGTGTATAACAAATCACTGGCAACAGGGGAACTGCCAGAAATTTGGAAAGCAGCTAACGTAGTCCCGATATACAAGAAAGGGGATAGACAGGAGGCACTGAATTACAGACCAGTGTCCCTAACCTGCATACCATGCAAGTTGATGGAGAAGATTGTGCGAAGAAAGCTAGTGGAACATCTGGAGCGAAAGAACTTTGTAACACAGCATCAACATGGATTCAGGGATGGCAGGTCCTGCCTCACAGGGTTACTTGAATTCTACGACCAGGCAACAAAAATAAGGCAAGAAAGAGAAGGGTGGGCAGACTGCATATTTTTGGATTGTCACAAAGCCTTTGACACAGTGCCACACAAGAGGCTAGTGAAAAAACTGGAGATGCAGGCTGGAGTGAAAGGGAAGGTTCTCCGTTGGATACAGGAGTACCGAAGTAACAGGAGACAACGAGTCAGTGTGAGGGGTGAGGTCTCAGATTGGCGAGACGTTACGAGTGGAGTACCGCAGGGGTCAGTCCTTGGACCTATACTGTTTCTGATATATGTAAATGATCTTCCAGAGGGTATAGAATCGTTTCTCTCAATGTTTGCCGATGATGCAAAAATTATGAGTAGGATTGAAACTGAGGACGATAGTAGGAGGCTACAAGATGACCTAGACAGACTGAGTGAATGGTCCAACAAATGGCTGTTGAAGTTCAACCCGAGTAAATGCAAAGTAATGAAACTAGGTGGTGGAAATAGGAGGCCAAACACAGGATACAGAATAGGAGATGAAGTACTTAATGAAACGAACAGAGAGAAAGATCTAGGAGTTGATATCACACCAAACCTGTCTCCTGAAGCCCACATAAAAAGAATAACGTCTGCGGCATATGCGAGGCTGGCTAACATCAGAACAGCGTTCAGGAACCTGTGTAAGGAATCATTCAGAATCTTGTACACCACATATGTAAGACCAATCCTGGAGTATGCGGCCCCAGCATGGAGCCCGTACCTTGTCAAGCACAAGACGAAGCTGGAAAAAGTCCAAAGGTATGCCACTAGACTAGTCCCAGAACTAAGAGGCATGAGTTACGAGGAAAGGCTGCAGGAAATGCACCTTACGACACTGGAAGACAGAAGAGTAAGGGGAGACATGATCACAACCTACAAAATCCTCAGAGGAATCGACCGGGTAAACAAGGATAAACTATTCAACACTGGTGGGACGCGAACAAGGGGACACAGGTGGAAACTGAGTACTCACATGAGCCACAGAGACGTTAGAAGGAACTTTTTCAGTGTCAGAGTAGTTAACGGATGGAATGCATTAGGCAGTGATGTGGTGGAGGCTGACTCCATACACAGTTTTAAATGTAGATATTATAGAGCCCAGTAGGCTCAGGAATCTGTACACCAGTTGATTGACAGTTGAGAGGCGGGACCAAAGAGCCAAAGCTCAACCCCCGCAAGCACAAATAGGTGAGTACAAATAGGTGAGTACACACACACACACTCACACACACACACACACACACACACACACACACACACACACACACACACACACACACACACACACACACACACACACACACACACACACACACACACACACACACACACACACACACACACACACACACACACTCACACACACACACACACACACACACACACAGACACACACACACACACACACACACACACACACACACACACACACACACACACACACACACACACACACACACACACACACACACACACACACACACACACACACACACACACACTCCCCCCGGCCCAAAGTACACAAGAACCCCCTCCTGCAGCTCTTCACAATCCCAATCGGTTCTGACAAAGCATTAAACGCTGATTGGTTGTGAATGGCTAACGAGGCGAAAGCAACACAGCTTAACGGCCAGTTTGGTTAAAGTCAATTCGTCGTTAATATCGGTTATGGGACGACCGTAATTCAGACTGTTCTCTTGACAGGCCACTCCGTCAAAAATGCAACCGTTCTGGCTAATCAGAAACGTCTTAACCCAAACAACCCCCTTAACCCTATCGAGGCCGATGCATGGATAACGTCAGTATTACGGCTCTTTACTTTGTATTAATACGCCGTATTTTTAGTATATTGGTTGATCAGCGTTTAGGGACTAATATTGATCAGCATTATTGGACTGATATTGATTAGCATTAATGGACAGGTGGGGGGGGGGGGGGGGGTGACTGAAACGTCATTTATCCATTTTCTGACGTGTGGTTTGGTCATAACACCTTCAAGAGAGAAATCATGACCAAAATCCCGCTCCGCCCCTTCTGGTCCTCGCCTCAACAGGCGGGGCCCAGAAGCTGAAGCTAGACAAATGGAAGAATACACCTGAGCATGCATCGGTTCCTTTTCACCACAGTTACTCTCTCGCCTGCAACACTGCAGTTACATGTCAACAATGGTCATCACCCCGAGAGCTGCATAATAGTTATAATGGTGGTCGTGGAAGGGGCTATAATTACCCTAAATTATAGATCGGAGTCGGTCAAAATTGGCCAAATTGGCATGCATGGGTGGCCAGGTTATCTTGAGGGTATCTTGAGAAGATTTCGAGACTTAGTGTCCCCGCGGCCCGGTCCTCGACCAGGCCTCCACCCCCAGGAAGCAGCCAGTGACAGCTGACTAGCTCCCAGATACCTATTTACTGCTAGGTAACAGGAGCATCAGGGTGAAAGAAACTCTGCCCATTGTTTCTTGCCAGAGCCCGGGATCGAACCCGGGACAACAGGATCACGCGTCCAGTGTTCTGTCCGCTCAGCCACCGGCTCCCGGCCAGACGAAAGGTTTTGTCCAGGGAGAGAATTTTGTGGTTCAGGTTTGCGAGAGTTCTGCCTCTGCTTCGAAGGACTCGACGCGCATGCGTGTTATCTCAACCACTTGGGGCTGGACGGTAGAGCGACGGTCTCGCTTCCAGCAGGTCGGCGTTCAATCCCCGACCGTCTAACTCGTAGCAGCTGTCTAACTACCAGGTACCTATTTACTGCTAGGTGAACAAGCGCATCAGGCTGAAAAAAACTCTGCCCATTTGTTTCCGCCTCCGCCGGGGATCGAACCCGAAACCCTTAGGACTACGATTCCCGAGCGCTGTCCTCTCAGCCGCCAGGCCCCCAACTAGCACTAAGGACTACATTTCCCCAAGGACTATCTTGGGAAAATATACATTAACGTACTTAAACAAAAAAATCCAGTTAACAGGAACATATAAAAGAGAAGACCAAAAATAAATTGAATAAATAAAGGCAACAGAGAGCAAACAAGGAGATAACCAAAATTGACCACACAGAGGGCAGAGAGCAAATAGGTCAAGCGTTTAGAGACGCCAAGAGTCAGTAAAGAGTCAGTAGAGAGGCAGTAAAGAGTCAGTAGAGAGGCAGTAAAGAGTCAGTAGAGAGGCAGTAAAGAGTCAGTAGAGGCAGTAAAGAGTCAGTAGAGAGGCAGTAAAGAGTCAGTAGAGAGGCAGTAAAGAGTCAGTAGAGAGGCAGTAAAGAGTCAGTAGAGAGTCCTCTTAGGCGTACACTGCCTTTAAGGAGATCACAGGAAGACACTCACTCACTCTTCCAAAAATTCAGTGCTTCCTTGTGTCGGTTTTCTCTATGTTGGCGAGAGAGAGAGTGAAGGAAGCGATGGCGATGTGGCCTCACGGGCAGGAAGGGAGAGGGAGGGAAGGGAGAGGCAGGGAGGGAAGGTGGTAGGAAAGAGAGGGTAAAAGGAAGAAGGAGAGTGAAGCAGATAGAGGGAGAGATGAGGCTAGGAGTGAAGCCAGAAATGATGGAAGAAGGAACAATGATGAACTAATGTAAGCCAAGAGAGAGAGAGAGAGAGAGAGAGAGAGAGAGCGAGAGAGAGCGAGAGAGAGAAAGAGAGAGAGAGAGAGGTGGTGAAAGTATACAAGCCAGGGATCACAGTGAGTTACGAGGAACTGAAAAATTAGGTCGGCATTTCGTATGGGTTAATTACCGACCATGTAGGAATGACTTCCAACATACCAGTGTGGTAAACACCAGCTCCCACACCAACATATGTGGTGGGAGTTACACGATATGTAGTGGCCACCAGTGACCATCCACTACCTGGAGGCCATCAGTGTCCTTTCTCGCCTGATCTAACCGCGATCTTCTCCAGAGGAAATTAACTAATTATAAACTGTGGACCGTCGCATCCCCCGGGTCCTACAGTCACTCCTGGTGCCTGGGAGGGACCTACAGTTACTCCTGGTGCCTGGGAGGGTCCTACAGTTACTCCTGGTGCCTGGGAGGGTCCTGCAGTCACCCCAGTGCCCGGGAGGGATCTACAATCACTCCTGGTGCCTGGGAGGGTCCTACAGTCACTCCTGGTGCCTAGGAGGGATCTAAAGTCATTCCAGGTGCCAGGGAGGGCCCTACAGTAACTCCAGTGCCCGGGAGGGTCCTGCAATCACTCCTGGTTCCGGGGAGGGTCCTGCAGTCACTCCTGGTGCCTGGGAGGGACTTACAGTCACTCCTGGTGCCCGGGAGGGTCCAACAGTCATTCCTGGTGCCTCGGAAGGTCCTACAGTCACTCCTGGTGCCTGGGGGAGTCCTGCAGTCACTCCTGGTGCCTGGGAGGGTCCTACAGTCACTTCTGGTGCCAGGGAGGGTCTTACAGTCCCTCACGGTGCCTGGGAGGGATCTACAGTCACTCCTGGTGCCTGAGAGAGTCTTGCAGTCACTCCTGGTGCCTGGCAGGGTCCTACAATCACTCCTGGTGCCTGGGAGGGTCCTACAGTCACTTCTAGTGCCTGGGAGGGTCCTACAGTCACTCATGGTGCCTGGAAGGGTTCTACAGTCACTCCTGGTGCCTGGGAGGGTCCTACAGTCACTCCTGGTGCCTGGGAGGGTCCTACAGTCATTCCTGGTTCCTGGGAGGGTTCTACAGTCACTCCTGGTGCCTGGCAGGGTCCTACAGTCTCTCCTGGTGCCTGGCAGGGTCCTACAGTCACGCCTGGTGCCTGGGAGGGTCCTACAGTCACTCCTGGTGCCTGGGAGGGTCCTACAGTCACTCCTGGTGCCTGGCAGAATCCTACAGTCACTCCTGGTGCCTGGCAGGGTCCTACAGGTACTCCTGGTGCTTGGCAGGGACCTACAGTCTCTCCTGGTGACTGGCAGGGTCCTACAGTCACTCCTGGTGCCTGGGAGGGTTCTACAGTCATTTCAGGTGACTGGCAGGGTCCTACGGTCACTCCTGGTGCCTGGCAGGGTCCTACAGTCACTCCTGGTGTCTGGCAGGGTCCTACAGTCACTCCTGGTGCTGGCTGGGTCCTATAGTCACTCCTGGTGCCTGGCAGGGTCCTACAGTCACTCCTGGTGCCTGGCAGAGTCCTACAATCACTCCTGGTGCCTGGCAAAGACCTACATTCACTCCTGGTGACCGGCAGGGTCCTACAGTCACTCCTGGTGCCTGGGAGGAATCTACAGTCACTTCTGGTGACTGGCAGGGTCTTACAGTCACTCCTGGTGAATAGCAGGGTCCTACGGTCACTCCTGGTGCCTGGCAGGGTCCTTCAGTCACTCCTGGTGCCTGGGAGGGTCCTACAGTCACTCCTGGTGCCTGGGAGGGTCCTACAGTCACTCCTGGTGCCTGGGAGGGTCTTACAGTCACTCCTGGTACCTGGCAGGGTCCTACAGTCACTCCTGGTGCCTGGGAGGGTCCTACAGTCACTCCTGGTGCCTGGGAGGGTCCTACAGTCACTCCTGGTGCCTGGGAGGGTCCAACAGTCACTCCTGGTGCCTGGGTGGGTCCTACAGTCACTCCTGGTGCCTGGGAGGGTCCACGAGTCACTCCTGGTGCCTGGCAGGGTCCAACAGTCA
Organism: Procambarus clarkii; assembly: GCF_040958095.1. NCBI lineage: Eukaryota > Metazoa > Arthropoda > Malacostraca > Decapoda > Cambaridae > Procambarus > Procambarus clarkii. The sequence continues at coordinate 15,031,943 of NC_091202.1, read as the reverse complement.
CTCCTGGTGCCTGGCAGGGTCCTACAGTGACTCCTGGAGTCTGGGAGGGTAATACAGTCACTCCTGGTGCCTGGGAGGGTCCTACAGTCACTCCTGGTGCCTGGGAGGGACCTACAGTTACTCCTGGTGCCTGGGAGGGTCCTACAGTTACTCCTGGTGCCTGGGAGGGTCCTGCAGTCACCCCAGTGCCCGGGAGGGATCTACAATCACTCCTGGTGCCTGGGAGGGTCCTACAGTCACTCCTGGTGCCTAGGAGGGATCTAAAGTCATTCCAGGTGCCAGGGAGGGCCCTACAGTAACTCCAGTGCCCGGGAGGGTCCTGCAATCACTCCTGGTTCCGGGGAGGGTCCTGCAGTCACTCCTGGTGCCTGGGAGGGACTTACAGTCACTCCTGGTGCCCGGGAGGGTCCAACAGTCATTCCTGGTGCCTCGGAAGGTCCTACAGTCACTCCTGGTGCCTGGGGGAGTCCTGCAGTCACTCCTGGTGCCTGGGAGGGTCCTACAGTCACTTCTGGTGCCAGGGAGGGTCTTACAGTCCCTCACGGTGCCTGGGAGGGATCTACAGTCACTCCTGGTGCCTGAGAGAGTCTTGCAGTCACTCCTGGTGCCTGGCAGGGTCCTACAATCACTCCTGGTGCCTGGGAGGGTCCTACAGTCACTTCTAGTGCCTGGGAGGGTCCTACAGTCACTCATGGTGCCTGGAAGGGTTCTACAGTCACTCCTGGTGCCTGGGAGGGTCCTACAGTCACTCCTGGTGCCTGGGAGGGTCCTACAGTCATTCCTGGTTCCTGGGAGGGTTCTACAGTCACTCCTGGTGCCTGGCAGGGTCCTACAGTCTCTCCTGGTGCCTGGCAGGGTCCTACAGTCACGCCTGGTGCCTGGGAGGGTCCTACAGTCACTCCTGGTGCCTGGGAGGGTCCTACAGTCACTCCTGGTGCCTGGCAGAATCCTACAGTCACTCCTGGTGCCTGGCAGGGTCCTACAGGTACTCCTGGTGCTTGGCAGGGACCTACAGTCTCTCCTGGTGACTGGCAGGGTCCTACAGTCACTCCTGGTGCCTGGGAGGGTTCTACAGTCATTTCAGGTGACTGGCAGGGTCCTACGGTCACTCCTGGTGCCTGGCAGGGTCCTACAGTCACTCCTGGTGTCTGGCAGGGTCCTACAGTCACTCCTGGTGCTGGCTGGGTCCTATAGTCACTCCTGGTGCCTGGCAGGGTCCTACAGTCACTCCTGGTGCCTGGCAGAGTCCTACAATCACTCCTGGTGCCTGGCAAAGACCTACATTCACTCCTGGTGACCGGCAGGGTCCTACAGTCACTCCTGGTGCCTGGGAGGAATCTACAGTCACTTCTGGTGACTGGCAGGGTCTTACAGTCACTCCTGGTGAATAGCAGGGTCCTACGGTCACTCCTGGTGCCTGGCAGGGTCCTTCAGTCACTCCTGGTGCCTGGGAGGGTCCTACAGTCACTCCTGGTGCCTGGGAGGGTCCTACAGTCACTCCTGGTGCCTGGGAGGGTCTTACAGTCACTCCTGGTACCTGGCAGGGTCCTACAGTCACTCCTGGTGCCTGGGAGGGTCCTACAGTCACTCCTGGTGCCTGGGAGGGTCCTACAGTCACTCCTGGTGCCTGGGAGGGTCCAACAGTCACTCCTGGTGCCTGGGTGGGTCCTACAGTCACTCCTGGTGCCTGGGAGGGTCCAAGAGTCACTCCTGGTGCCTGGCAGGGTCCAACAGTCACTCCTGGTGCCTGGCAGGGTCCTACAGTGACTCCTGGAGTCTGGGAGGGTAATACAGTCACTCCTGGTGCCTGGGAGGGTCCTACAGTCACTCCTTGTGCCTGGGAGGGTTCTACAGTCACTCCTGGTGCCTGGCAGGGTCCTACAGTCACTCCTGGTGCCTGGCAGGGTCCTACAGTCACTCTTGGTGCCTGAGAGGGTCCTACCGTCACTCAAGGTGCCTGGGAGGGTCCTACAGTCACTCCTGGTGCCTGGCAGGGTCCTACAGTCACTCCTGGTGCCTGGGAGGGTCCTACAGTCACTCCTGGTGCCTGGGAGGGTCCTACAGTCACTCCTGGTGCCTGGCAGGGTCCTACAGTGACTCCTGGTGCCTGGCAGGGTCCTACAGTTATTCCTGGTGCCTAGGAGGGTCCTTCAGTCACTCCTGGTGCCTGGGAGGGTCCTACAGTCACTCCTGGTGCCTGGGAGGGTCCAACAGTAACTCCTGGTGCCTGGCAGGGTCCTACAGTCACTCCTGATGCCTGACAGGTCCTACATTCACTCTTGGTGCCTGGCAGGGTCCTACAGTCACTCCTGGTGCCTGGCAGAGTCCTACAGTCACTCCTGGTGCCTGGCAGGGTCCTACAGTCACTCCTGGTGCCTGGCAGAATCCTACAGTCACTCCTGGTGCCTGGCAGGGTCCTACAGGTACCCATGGTGCCTGGCAGGGACCTACAGTCACTCCTGGTGACTGGCAGGGTCCTACAGTCACTCCTGGTGAGTGGGAGGGTTCTACAGTCACTTCTGGTGACTGGCAGGGTCTTACAGTAACTCCTGGTGCCTGGCAGGGTCCTGCGGTCACTCCTGGTGCCTGGCAGGGTCCTACAGTCACTCCTGGTGTCTGGCAGGGTCCTACAGTCACCCCTGGTGCTGGCAGGGTCCTATGGTCACTCCTGGTGCCTGACAGGGTCCTTCAGTCACTCTTGGTGCCTGGCAGGGTCTTACAGTCACTCCTGGTACCTGGCAGGGTCCTACATTCACTCCTGGTGCCTGGGAGGGTCCTACAGTCACTCCTGGTGCCTGGGAGGGTCCTACAGTCACTCCTGGTGCCTGGGAGGGTCCAACAGTCACTCCTGGTGCCTGGGTGGGTCCTGCAGTCACTCCTGGTGCCTGGGAGGGTCCAAGAATCACTCCTGGTGCCTTGCAGGGTCCAACAGTCACTCCTGGTGCCTGGCAGGACCCTACAGTCACTGCTGGTGCCTGGGAGGGTTCTACAGTCACTCCTGATGCCTGGGAGGGTCCTACTGTCACTCGCGGTGCCTTGTAGGGTCGTACAGTCACTCCTGGTGCCTTGGAGGGTCCTACAGTCACTCCTGGTGCCTGGGAGGGTCCTACAGTCACTCCTGGTGCCGAGGAGGGTCCTACAGTCACTCCTGGTGCCTGGGAGGGTTCTACAGTCACTCCTGGTGCCTGGCAGGGTCCTACAGTCACTCCTGGTGCCTGGCAGGGTCTTACAGTCACTCCTGGTGCCTGGGAGGGTCCTACAGTCACTCAAGGTGCCTGGGAGGGTCCTACAGTCACTCCTGGTGCCTGGCAGGGTCCTACAGTCACTCCTGGTGCCTGGGAGGGTCCTACAGTCACTCCTGGTGCCTGGGAGGGTCCTCCAGTCACTCCTGGTGCCTGGCAGGGTCCTACAGTGACTCCTGGTGCCTGGCAGGGTCCTACAGTTACTCCTGGTGCCTAGGAGGGTCCTTCAGTCACTCCTGGTGCCTGGGAGGGTCCTACAGTCACTATTGGTGCCTGGGAGGGTCCAAGAGTCACTCCTGGTGCCTTGGAGGGTCCTACAGTTACTCCTGGTGTCTGGGAGGGTCCTACAGTCACTCCTGGTGCCTAGGAGGGTCCTACAGTCACTCCTGGTGCCTGGGAGGGTTCTACAGTCACTCCTGGTGCCTGGCAGGGTCCTACAGTCACTCCTGGTGCCTGGCAGGGTCTTACAGTCACTCCTAGTGCCTGGGAGGGTCCTACAGTCACTCAAGGTGCCTGGGAGGGTCCTACAGTCACTCCTGGTGCCTGGGAGGGTTCTACAGTCACTCCTGGTGCCTGGCTGGGTCCTACAGTCACTCCTGGTGCCTGGCAGGGTCTTACAGTCACTCCTGGTGCCTGGGAGGGTCCTACAGTCACTCAAGGTGCCTGGGAGGGTCCTACAGTCACTCCTGGTACCTGGCAGGGTCCTACAGTCACTCCTGGTGCCTGGGAGGGTCCTACAGTCACTCCTGGTGCCTGGGAGGGTCCTCCAGTCACTCCTGGTTCCTGGCAGGGTCCTACAGTGACTCCTGGTGCCTGGCAGGGTCCTACAGTTACTCCTGGTGCCTAGGAGGGTCCTTCAGTCACTCCTGGTGCCTGGGAGGGTCCTACAGTCACTATTGGTGCCTGGGAGGGTCCAAGAGTCACTCCTGGTGCCTTGGAGGGTCCTACAGTCACTCCTGGTGTCTGGGAGGGTCCTACAGTCACTCCTGGTGCCTAGGAGGGTCCTACAGTCACTCCTGGTGCCTGGGAGGGTTCTACAGTCACTCCTGGTGCCTGGCAGGGTCCTACAGTCACTCCTGGTGCCTGGCAGGGTCTTACAGTCACTCCTAGTGCCTGGGAGGGTCCTACAGTCACTCAAGGTGCCTGGGAGGGTCCTACAGTCACTCCTGGTGCCTGGCAGGGTCCTACAGTCACTCCTGGTGCCTGGGAGGGTCCTACAGTCACTCCTGGTGCCTGGGAGGGTCCTCCAGTCACTCCTGGTGCCTGGCAGGGTCCTACAGTGACTCCTGGAGTCTTTGAGGGTAATACAGTCACTCCTGGTGCCTGGGAGGGTCCTACAGTCACTCCTTGTGCCTGGGAGGGTTCTACAGTCACTCCTGGTGCCTGGCAGGGTCCTACAGTCACTCCTGGTGCCTGGCAGGGTCCTACAGTCACTCTTGGTGCCTGAGAGGGTCCTACCGTCACTCAAGGTGCCTGGGAGGGTCCTACAGTCACTCCTGGTGCCTGGCAGTGTCCTACAGTCACTCCTGGTGCCTGGGAGGGTCCTACAGTCACTCCTGGTGCCTGGGAGGGTCCTACAGTCACTCCTGGTGCCTGGCAGGGTCCTACAGTGACTCCTGGTGCCTGGGAGGGTCCAAGAGTCACTCCTGGTTCCTGGCAGGGTCCAACAGTCACTCCTGGTGCCTGGCAGGGTCCTACAGTCACTCCTGGTGCCGGGGAGGGTTCTACAGTCACTCCTGATGCATGGGAGGGTCCTACTGTCACTCCCGATGCCTTGGAGGGTCGTACAGTCAATCCTGGTGCCTTGGATGGTCCTACAGTCACTAATGGTGTCGGGGAGGGTCCTACAGTCACTCCTGGTGCCTGGGAGGGTCCTACAGTCACTCCTGGTGCCTTTGAGGGTTCTACAGTCCCTCATGGTGCCTGGGAGGGTCCTACAGTCACTCCTGGTGCCTGGCAGGGTCCTACAGTCACTCCTGGTGCTAGGAGAGTCTTGCATTCACTCCTGGTGCCTGGGAGGGTTCTACAGTCACTCCTGGTGCCTGGCAGGGTCCTACAGTGACTCCTGGTGCCTGGCAGGGTCCTACAGTCACTCCTGGAGCTTGGGAGGGTCCTACAGTCACTCCTGGCGCCTGGCAGGGTCCTACAGTCACTCTTGGCGCCATGAAGGGTCCTACAGTCACTCCTGGTGCCTGGGAGGGTCCTACAGTAACTCCTGGTGCCTTTCAGGGTCCTACAGTCACTCGTGCCACCTGAGAGGGTCCTACAGTCACTCCTGGTGCCTGGGAGGGTCCTTCAGTCACTCCTGGTGCCTGGCAGGATCCTACAGTCACTCCTGGCGATTGGGAGAGTCTTGCAGTCACTCCTGGTGCCTGGCAGGGTCTTACAATCACTCCTGATGCCTGGGAGGGTCCTACAGTCACTTCTAGTGCCTGGGAGGGTCTTACAGTCACTCATGGTACCTGGGATGGTCCTACAGTCACTCCTGTGGCCTGGGAGGGTCCTACAGTCACTCCTGGTGCCTGGGAGGGTTCAACAGTCACTTCTGGTGACTGGCAGGGTCTTACAGTCACTCCTGGTGAATGGTAGGGTCCTATGGTCACTCCTGGTGCCTGCCAGGGTCCTACAGTCACTCCTGGTGCCTGGCAGGGTTCTACAGTCACTCCTGGTGCCTGGTAGGGTCTTACTTTCACTCCTGGTGCCTGGCAGGGTCCTACAGTCACTCCTGGTGCCTGGGAGGGTCCTACAGTCACTCCTGGTGCCTGGGAGGGTCCTACAGTCACTCCTGGTGATTGGGAGGGTCCAACAGTCACTCCTAGTGCCTGGGAGGGTCCTACAGTCACTCAAGGTGCCTGGGAGGGTCCTACAGTCACTCCTGGTGCCTGGCAGGGTCCTACAGTCACTCCTGGTGCCTGGGAGGGTCCTACAGTCACTCCTGGTGCCTGGGAGGGTCCTCCAGTCACTCCTGGGGCCTGGCAGGGTCCTACAGTGACTCCTGGTGCCTGGCAGGGTCCTACAGTTACTCCTGGTGCCTAGGAGGGTCCTTCAGTCACTCCTGGTGCCTGGGAGGGTCCTACACTCACTATTGGTGCCTGGGAGGGTCCAAGAGTCACTCCTGGTGCCTTGGAGGGTCCAACAGTCACTCCTGGTGCCTGGGAGGGTCCTACAGTCACTCCTGGTGCCTGGGAGGGTTCTACAGTCACTCCTGGTGCCTGGCAGGGTCCTACAGTCACTCCTGGTGCCTGGCAGGGTTCTACAGTGACTCCTGGTGCCTGGCAGGGTCCTACAGTCACTCCTGGTGCCTTGGAGGGTCGTACAGTCACTCCTGGTGCCTTGGATGGTCCTACAGTCACTCCTGGTGTCTGGGAGGGTCCTACAGTCACTCCTGGTGCCTTTGAGGGTTCTACAGTCACTCATGGTGACTGGCAGGGTCTTACAGTCACTCCTGGTGCCTGGCAGGGTCCTACAGTCACTCCTGGTGCCTGGCAGGGTCCTACATTCACTCCTGGTGCCTGGCAGGGTCCTACAGTCACTCCTGGTGATTGGGAGGGTCCAACAGTCACTCATGGTGCCTGGGTGGGTCCTACAGTCACTCCTGGTGCCTGGGAGGGTCCAAGAGTCACTCCTGGTTCCTGGCAGGGTCCAACAGTCTCTCCTGGTGCCTGGCAGGGTCCTACAGTCACTCCTGGTGCCGGGGAGGGTTCTACAGTCACTCCTGATGCATGGGAGGGTCCTACTGTCACTCCCGATGCCTTGGAGGGTCGTACAGTCAATCCTGGTGTCTGGGAGGGTCCTACAGTCCCTCCTGGTGCCTGGGAGGGTCCTACAGTCACTCCTGGTGCCTTTGAGGGTTCTACAGTCCCTCATGGTGCCTGGGAGGGTCCTACAGTCACTCCTGGTGCCTGGCAGGGTCCTACAGTCACTCCTGGTGCTAGGAGAGTCTTGCATTCACTCCTGGTGCCTGGGAGGGTTCTACAGTCACTCCTGGTGCCTGGCAGGGTCCTACAGTGACTCCTGGTGCCTGGCAGGGTCCTACAGTCACTCCTGGTGCTTGGGAGGGTCCTACAGTCACTCCTGGCGCCTGGCAGGGTCCTACAGTCACTCTTGGCGCCTTGAAGGGTCCTACAGTCACTCCTGGTGCCTGGGAGGGTCCTACAGTAACTCCTGGTGCCTTTCAGGGTCCTCCAGTCACTCGTGGCACCTGAGAGGGTCCTACAGTCACTCCTGGTGCCTGGGAGGGTCCTACAGTCACTCCTGGTGCCTGGGAGGGTTCAACAGTCACTTCTGGTGACTGGCAGGGTCTTACAGTCACTCCTGGTGAATGGTAGGGTCCTACGGTCACTCCTGGTGCCTGCCAGGGTCCTACAGTCACTCCTGGTGCCTGGCAGGGTTCTATAGTCACTCCTGGTGCCTGGCAGGGTCTTACAGTCACTCCTGGTGCCTGGCAGGGTCCTACAGTCACTCCTGGTGCCTGGGAGGGTCCTACAGTCACTCCTGGTGCCTGGGAGGGTCCTACAGTCACTCCTGGTGCCTGGGAGGGTCCTACAGTCACTCTTGGTGATTGGGAGGGTCCAACAGTCACTCCTGGTGAATGGTAGGGTCCTACGGTCACTCCTGGTGCCTGGGAGGGTCCTACAGTCACTCCTGGTACCTGGCAGGGTCCTACAGTCACTCCTGGTGCCTGGCATGGTCTTACAGTCACTCCTGGTGCCTGGCAGGGTCCTACAGTCACTCCTGGTGCCTGGGAGGGTCCTACAGTCACTCCTGGTGCCTGGGAGGGTCCTACAGTCACTCCTGGTGATTGGGAGGGTCCAACAGTCACTCCTGGTGAATGGTAGGGTCCTACGGTCACTCCTGGTGCCTGGGAGGGTCCAAGAGTCACTCCTGGTGCCTGGCAGGGTCCTACAGTCACTCCTGGTGCCTGGCAGGGTCCTACAGTCACTCCTGGTGCCTGGCAGGGTCTTACAGTCACTCCTGGTGCCTGGCAGGGTCCTACAGTCACTCCTGGTGCCTGGCAGGGTTCTACAGTCACTCCTGGTGCCTGGCAGGGTCCTACAGTCACTCCTGGTGCCTGGCAGGGTCCTACAGTCACTCCTGGTGCCTGGGAGGGTCCTACAGTCACTCCTGGTGATTGGGAGGGTCCAACAGTCACTCATGGTGCCTGGGTGGGTCCTACAGTCACTCCTGGTGCCTGGGAGGGTCCAAGAGTCACTCTTGGTGCCTGGCAGGGTCCTACAGTCACTCCTGGTGCCTGGCAGGGTCCTACAGTCACTCCTGGTGCCTGGCAGGGTCCTACAGTCACTCCTGGTGCCTGGGAGGGTCCTACAGTCACTCCTGGTGATTGGGAGGGTCCAACAGTCACTCATGGTGCCTGGGTGGGTCCTACAGTCACTCCTGGTGCCTGGGAGGGTCCAAGAGTCACTCCTGGTGCCTGGCAGGGTCCAACAGTCACTCCTGGTGCCTGGCAGGGTCCTACAGTCACTCCTGGTGCCGGGGAGGGTTCTACAGTCACTCCTGATGCATGGGAGGGTCCTACTGTCACTCCCGATGCCTTGGAGGGTCGTACAGTCAATCCTGGTGCCTTGGATGGTCCTACAGTCACTCCTGGTGTCTGGGAGGGTCCTACAGTCACTCCTGGTGCCTGGGAGGGTCCTACAGTCACTCCTGGTGCCTTTGAGGGTTCTACAGTCCCTCATGGTGCCTGGGAGGGTCCTACAGTCACTCCTGGTGCCTGGCAGGGTCCTACAGTCACTCCTGGTGCTAGGAGAGTCTTGCATTCACTCCTGGTGCCTGGGAGGGTTCTACAGTCACTCCTGGTGCCTGGCAGGGTCCTACAGTGACTCCTGGTGCCTGGCAGGGTCCTACAGTCACTCCTGGTGCTTGGGAGGGTCCTACAGTCACTCCTGGCGCCTGGCAGGGTCCTACAGTCACTCTTGGCGCCTTGAAGGGTCCTACAGTCACTCCTGGTGCCTGGGAGGGTCCTACAGTAACTCCTGGTGCCTTTCAGGGTCCTCCAGTCACTCGTGGCACCTGAGAGGGTCCTACAGTCACTCCTGGTGCCTGGGAGGGTCCTTCAGTCACTCCTGGTGCCTGGCAGGATCCTACAGTCACTACTGGCGCCTGGGAGAGTCTTGCAGTCACTCCTGGTGCCTGGCAGGGTGTTACAATCACTCCTGATGCCTGGGAGGGTCCTACAGTCACTTCTAGTGCCTGGGAGGGTCCTACAGTCACTCATGGTACCTGGGATGGTCCTACAGTCACTCCTGTTGCCTGGGAGGGTCCTACAGTCACTCCTGGTGCCTGGGAGGGTTCAACAGTCACTTCAGGTGACTGGCAGGGTCTTACAGTCACTCCTGGTGAATGGTAGGGTCCTACGGTCACTCCTGGTGCCTGCCAGGGTCCTACAGTCACTCCTGGTGCCTGGCAGGGTTCTACAGTCACTCCTGGTGCCTGGCAGGGTCTTACAGTCACTCCTGGTGCCTGGCAGGGTCCTACAGTCACTCCTGGTGCCTGGGAGGGTCCTACAGTCACTCCTGGTGCCTGGGAGGGTCCTACAGTCACTCTTGGTGATTGGGAGGGTCCAACAGTCACTCCTGGTGAATGGTAGGGTCCTACGGTCACTCCTGGTGCCTGGGAGGGTCCAAAAGTCACTCATGGTGCCTGGCAGGGTCCTACAGTCACTCCTGGTACCTGGCAGGGTCCTACAGTCACTCCTGGTGCCTGGCAGGGTCTTACAGTCACTCCTGGTGCCTGGCAGGGTCCTACAGTCACTCCTGGTGCCTGGGAGGGTCCTACAGTCACTCCTGGTGCCTGGGAGGGTCCTACAGTCACTCCTGGTGATTGGGAGGGTCCAACAGTCACTCCTGGTGAATGGTAGGGTCCTACGGTCACTCCTGGTGCCTGGGAGGGTCCAAGAGTCACTCCTGGTGCCTGGCAGGGTCCTACAGTCACTCCTGGTGCCTGGCAGGGTCCTACAGTCACTCCTGGTGCCTGGCAGGGTCTTACAGTCACTCCTGGTGCCTGGCAGGGTCCTACAGTCACTCCTGGTGCCTGGCAGGGTCCTACAGTCACTCCTGGTGCCTGGGCGGGTCCTACAGTCACTCCTGGTGCCTGGCAGGGTCCTACAGTCACTCCTGGTGCCTGGGAGGGTCCTACAGTCACTCCTGGTGATTGGGAGGGTCCAACAGTCACTCATGGTGCCTGGGTGGGTCCTACAGTCACTCCTGGTGCCTGGGAGGGTCCAAGAGTCACTCCTGGTGCCTGGCAGGGTCCAACAGTCACTCCTGGTGCCTGGCAGGGTCCTACAGTCACTCCTGGTGCCTGGGAGGGTTCTACAGTCACTCCTGATGCATGGTGTGGTGTTTGTGTGTTACTGAGGAAGTCTTGGTTGTAGGGTTGATGTAAAGTCATGACTTGGTTACTGACTTTAATACTTAATATGATTACATGACTAGTAGCTACCAAGCTTGGCTGGCGTCCTGTACGCTCTCTTGTTTACCTTCCTCTCTCTGGCGTCTGCTCCGCCACACATAGAAAACGGATGGTACCATTTTCTGTGAACATGACATCCCTCCTTTTCTTTAAAAAGAATGAATACAGGATGTCTACCATGCTTGTAGCACAAAGCAAAGTTATTGACACAAAGTAAGTTATTACCATATCAAGAGATACTGCATACATTTAACATTAATTAAGCACACAAAGAATTTAAACAACTTAATCTTTTCCACAAAGGATTTCAATGTTAAAAATACATATGCAATGTTAAACAAACATGAAAGAAACTGTAATACAAAGTTACAAAATATTGAATGAGATATCTGCATTATTCAAACAATATTAAATTTAGTTTAGCACAATAAGTAAATACTTTTCATTACATAGGAACACAATTAATCATCAAATCGTGTAGGGCGTTTAACATGACGTTTAGGACGAGAGTCCTTAAATGCAATAACATCCCTTGATGAATTGTTTGTCGGGTTATAACTATTTTTTTCTTTTTCTTTTGCACGACTTTGCACTTCATCATTTTCTACACTAGTTGGAATCACTTTGAAATAAGCCATATTACGTGTTATACTATGATCTCTATTACTAGCTGTTACCATAGTTCCTTTTACACTAATCACTTTATATGGTTTTGTATCATACGGCATATCTAACTTTCCCTCTTTTTTCTTTTTAACGAGAACAGTGTCACCAACCTTTATGAACTGTTCCTTTGCACGTTGATCATGAGCAATTTTCATTTTGCCCTTGGCTAGTGCATCCTTCTGAGCGAGACGTTTATCCGTTACCTCGGCTGGCATGACGGGTAGTGCGATTCTCATAGGACGTCCAAATAAAAGTTCGCCAGGCGACTTGCCCAGTGTTCCATGTGGTGTTGCACGGTAGTTCCTGAGAAAAGCATACATAGCTTGTTTCCAGGATCGTCCTTCGGCATGAGCACAGCGTACCGCTTTCATGAGAGGTTGCATGAATCTCTCAACTTCTCCATTTGCTTGGGGATGTAGTGGCATCACACGGCGGTGTTTGAATCCAATATGCTCAGCAAAGTTGACAAAGTCTTGTCCATTGAATGGCGGTCCATTGTCCGTCTTGACAACTTCAGGAATGCCAAAGTTTGAAAAGATCTTGTCAAGTTTCGGAATGACGGCCTTTGCAGATGTGGAATTGATGATTTCTACTTCTGGATAACGTGAGTGATCATCAATGACTACCATCAAGTACTCTCCAGTTGGTAGTGGTCCGCAGAAGTCCATTGATACTTCCGTCCATGGTGCAGCAGGTAGTGGTGAAGGTTGTAGAGGTGTTGGTCTTGAAGTATCCACTGCAGCTTGGCAAGGGACACAGGCATCATGCATATCCTTTGCTTGACGATCAATGCCAGGAAACCACACCTTTTCTCGTAGCAGCTGTTTGGTCCTAACAAGACCTTGGTGTCCTTGATGTGCAAGCTTCAGAGCACGTTGCTGGAGAACAGCTGGAATCACGATACGAGTACCTCGCAGCACAGTGTCGCGTTGTTGCGTAACACTTAATTCTGTCTGGATGCGTTCAAGTGCTTTGAAGGCATCTTGGTCAACTCCTGAGGGTGGGATGCGTGGAAACTTTTTCTTAGTCAATGCATCCACTGTTGCTTGCAGAGTTGGGTCCTCTAGGGTTGCAGTACGGATTTCATCAAGAGTAAGAGCCTTAGGGACTGCATCACAGGTTACAGAGTGTACATATTCCTCGGCAACTTGCTGATGCTTGGTGATGGTGAAACTGTTGGCAGGATGTCGACTGATGTAATCAGCAGGATTGCCTGCACCCGGCTTGTATTTCACCGTAAAGTTGTATGGTTGCAGACGAAGAGCCCATCTCTCAATGCGAGCTGGTGGTTTGGACTTTGGATTATTGAAGATGGTCTCCAACGGTTTGTGGTCAGTGACTATCGTGGTGAAGGGTGCACCAAGCAGATACACATTGAAGTGTTCACAGCCACATACAAGAGCAAGAGCTTCCTTCTCTGTCTGACTGTATCGTTGCTCAACATCTGTGAGAGAACGGCTGGCGTAGGCAATTACTACTCTGGAATCTGGTTGACCAGGTTTGTGTTGGGCTAACACAGCACCTAAACCAACAGGACTAGCATCCACCGTTAACTCGGTGTCCATTGATGGATGAAAGTATGCAGCAGTCGCATTCTCTACTAGTGCATCTTTCACAGCATCAAATGCATTTTGCTCGATATCGCTCCAGTACCATGATGCATTTTTCTTCAGGAGCTCACGTAGAGGCTTCGTAATGGTAGCAAAATCTGGAATAAAGCGAGAACAGTAGTTTGCCATTCCCAGAAAACTATGTACTTCAGTGGACGTTGAAGGAGGTGCAGCTTTCTTGATATCTGCAACTTTCTTAGGATCTGGAGACAGACCTTTGTCACTAAGTACATGTCCAAAGAATTCAATTTTACGTTGATTGAACTCACACTTTGCTCGGCTTAACGTCAGATTCTTTTCTCGTAAGCGTTGCAATGTTGCACACAAACACCACACATGGGAGGGTCCTACTGTCACTCCCGATGCCTTGGAGGGTCGTACAGTCACTCCTGGTGCCTTGGATGGTCCTACAGTCACTCCTGGTGTCTGGGAGGGTCCTACAGTCACTCCTGGTGCCTGGGAGGGTCCTACAGTCACTCCTGGTGCCTTTGAGGGTTCTACATTCACTCATGGTGACTGGCAGGGTCTTACAGTCACTCCTGGTGCCTGGCAGGGTCCTACAGTCACTCCTGGTGCCTGGCAGGGTCCTACATTCACTCCTGGTGCCTGGCAGGGTCCTACAGTCACTCCTGGTGCCTGGCAGAGTCCTACAGTCACTCCTGGTGCCTGGCAGGGTCCTACAGTCACTCCTGGTGCCTGGCTGGGTCCTACAGTCACTCCTGTTGCCTGGGAGGGTTCTACAGTCACTTCAGGTGACTTGCAGGGTCTTACAGTCACTCCTGGTGTCTGGCAGGGTCCTACAGTCACTCCTGGTGCCTGGCAGGGTCCTACAATCCCTCTTGGTGCCTAGCAGGGACCTACAGTCACTCCTGGTGATTGTCAGGGTCCTACAGTCACTCCTGGTGCCTGGGAGGGTTCTACAGTCACGTCTGGTGACTGGCAGCTAGGGTCTTACAGTCACTCCTGGTGAATCGCAGGGTCCTACGGTCACTGCTGGTGCCTGGCAGGGTCCTACAGTCACTCCTGGTGCCTGGCAGGGTCCTACAGTCACTCTTGGTGCCTAGGAGGGTTCTACAGTCACTCCTGATGCCTGGCAGGGTCCTACTGTCACTCCCGGTGCCTTGGAGGGTCGTACAGTCACTCCTGGTGCCATGGAGGGTCCTACAGTCACTCCTGTTGCATGGGAGGGTCCTACAGTCACTCCTGGTGCCTGGGAGGGTTCTACAGTCACTCCTGGTGCCTAGCAGGGTTCTACAGTCACTCCTGGTGCTTGGGAGGGTCCTACGGTCACTGCTCGTGCCTGGCAGGGTCCTACAGTCACTCCTGGTGCCTGGCAGGGTCCTACAGTCACTCCTGGTGCCTGGCAGGGTCCTACAGTCACTCCTGGTGCCTGGCAGGGTCTTACAGTCACTCCTGGTGCCTGGGAGGGTCCAACAGTCACTCCTGGTGCCTGGCAGGGTCCAACAGTCACTCCTGGTGCTGGCAGGGTCCGACAGTCACTTCTGGTGCCTGGGAGGGTCCAACAGTCACTCCTGATGCCTGGGAGGGTTCTACAGGCACTCCTGGTGCCTAGCAGGGTCCTGCAGTGACTCCTGGTGCCTGGCAGGGTCCTACAGTCACTCCTGGTGCCTGGGAGGGTCTTACAGTCACTCCTGGTGCCTGGCAGGGTCTCACAGTGACTCCTGGTGCTTGGGAGGGTCCTACAGTCACTCCTGGCGCCTGGCAGGGTCCTACAGTCACTCTTGGCGCCTGGGAGGGTCCTACAGTCACTCCTGGTGCCTGGGAGGGTCCTACAGTCACTCCTGGTGCCTTTCAGGGTCCTACAGTCACTCGTGGCACCTGAGAGGGTCCTACAGTCACTCCTGGTGCCTGGGAGGGTCCTACAGTCACTCCTGGTGCCTGGCAGGATCCTACAGTCACTCCTGGCGCCTGGGAGAGTCTTGCAGTCACTCCTGGTGCCTGGCAGGGTCTTACAATCACTCCTGATGCCTGGGAGGGTCCTACAGTCACTTCTAGTGCCTGGGAGGGTCCTACAGTCACTCATGGTACCTGGGATGGTCCTACAGTCACTCCTGGTGCCTGGGAGGGTCCTACAGTCACTCCTGGTGCCTGGGAGGGTTCAACAGTCACTTCTGGTGACTGGCAGGGTCTTACAGTCACTCCTGGTGAATGGTAGGGTCCTACGGTCACTCCTGGTGCCCGTCAGGGTCCTACAGTCACTCCTGGTACCTGGCAGGGTCCTACCGTCACTCCTGGTGCCTGGCAGGGTCTTACAGTCACTCCTGGTGCCTGGCAGGGACCTACAGTCACTCCTGGTGCCTGGGAGGGTCCTACAGTCACTCCTGGTGCCTGGGAGGGTCCTACAGTCACTCCTGGTGATTGGGAGGGTCCAACAGTCACTCATGGTGCCTGGGTGGGTCCTACAGTCACTCCTGGTGCCTGGGATGGTCCAAGAGTCACTCCTGGTGCCTGGCAGGGTCCAACAGTCACTCCTGGTGCCTGGCAGGGTCCTACAGTCACTCCTGGTGGCTGGGAGGGTTCTACAGTCACTCCTGGTGCCTGGCAGGGTCCAACAGTCACTCCTGGTGCTGGCAGGGCCCGACAGTCACTTCTGGTGCCTGGGAGGGTCCAACAGTCACTCCTGGTGCCTGGGAGGGTTCTACAGGCACTCCTGGTGCCTGGCAGGGTCTTACAGTCACTCCTTGTGCCTGTCAGGGTCCTACAGCCACTCCTGGTGCCTGGGAGGGACCCACAGTTAATCCTGGTGCCTGGGAGGGTCCTGCAGTCACTTCTGGTGCCTGGGAGGGTTCTACAGTCAATCCTGGTGCCTGGCAGGGTCTTACAGTCACTCCTGGTGCCTGGCAGGGTCCTATAGTCACTCCTGGTGCCTGGGAGGGTCCTACAGTCACTCCTGGTGCCTGGGAGGGTTCTACAGTCACTCCAGGTGCCTGGCAGGGTCCTACAGTGACTCCTGGTGCCTGGCAGGGTCCTACAGTCACTCCTGGTGCCTGGGAGGGTCCTACAGTCACTCTTGGTGCCTGGCAGGGTCCTACAGTGACTCCTAGTGCTTGGGAGGGTCCTACAGTCACTCCTGGTGCCTGGCAGGGTCCTACAGTCACTCCTGGCGCCTAGGAGGGTCCTACAGTCACTCCTGGTGCCTGGGAGGGTCGTACAGTCACTCCTGGTGCCTTTCAGGGTCCTACAGTCTCTCCTGGAACCTGAGAGGGTCTTACAGTCACTCCTGGTGCCTGGGAGGGTTCAACAGTCACTTCTGGTAACTGGCAGGGTCTTACAGTCACTCCTGGTGAATGGTAGGGTCCTACGGTCACTCCTGGTGCCTGTCAGGGTCCTACAGTCACTCCTGGTGCCTGGCAGGGTCCTACAGTCACTCCTGGTACCTGGCAGGGACTTACAGTCATTCCTGGTGCCTGGCAGGGTCTTACAGTCACTCCTGGTGCCTGGCAGGGTCCTACAGTCACTCCTGGTGCCTGGGAGGGTCCTACAGTCACTCCTGGTGCCTGGGAGGGTCCTACAGTCACTCCTGGTGATTGGGAGGGTCCAACAGTCACTCATGGTGCCTGGGTGGGTCCTACAGTCACTCCTGGTGCCTGGGAGGGTCCAAGAGTCACTCCTGGTGCCTGGCAGGGTCCAACAGTCACTCGTGGTGCCAGGCAGGGTCCTACAGTCACTCCTGGTGCCTGGGAGGGTTCTACAGTCACTCCTGATGCATGGGAAGGTCCTACTGTCACTCCCGATGCCTTGGAGGGTCGTACAGTCACTCCTGGTGCTTTGGATGGTCCTACAGTCACTCCTGGTGTCTGGGAGGGTCCTACAGTCACTCCTGGTGCCTGGGAGGGTCCTACAGTCACTCCTGGTGCCTTTGAAGGTTCTACAGTCACTCATGGTGACTGGCAGGGTCTTACAGTCACTCCTGGTGCCTGGCAGGGTCCTACAGTCACTCCTGGTGCCTGGCAGGGTCCTACATTCACTCCTGGTGCATGGCAGGGTCCTACAGTCACTCCTGGTGCCTGGCAGAGTCCTACAGTCACTCCTGGTGCCTGGCTGGGTCCTACAGTCACTCCTGGTGCCTGGCTGGGTCCTACAGTCACTCCTGTTGCCTGGGAGGGTTCTACAGTCACTTCAGGTGACTTGCAGGGTCTTACAGTCACTCCTGGTGTCTGGCAGGGTCCTACAGTCACTCCTGGTGCCTGGCCGGGTCCTACAATCCCTCTTGGTGCCTAGCAGGGACCTACAGTCGCTCCTGGTGATTGTCAGGGTCCTACAGTCACTCCTGGTGCCTGGGAGGGTTCTACAGTCACGTCTGGTGACTGGCAGGGTCTTACAGTCACTCCTGGTGAATGGCAGGGTCCTACGGTCACTGCTGGTGCCTGGCAGGGTCCTACAGTCACTCCTGGTGCCTGGCAGGGTCCTACAGTCACTCCTGGTGCCTAGGAGGGTTCTACAGTCACTCCTGATGCCTGGCAGGGTCCTACTGTCACTCCCGGTGCCTTGGAGGGTCGTACAGTCACTCCTGGTGCCATGGAGGGTCCTACAGTCACTCCTGTTGCATGGGAGGGTCCTACAGTCACTCCTGGTGCCTGGGAGGGTTCTACAGTCACTCCTGGTGCCTGGCAGGGTTCTACAGTCACTCCTGGTGCTTGGGAGGGTCCTACGGTCACTGCTCGTGCCTGGCAGGGTCCTACAGTCACTCCTGGTGCCTGGCAGGGTCCTACAGTCACTCCTGGTGCCTGGCAGGGTCCTACAGTCACTCCTGGTGCCTGGCAGGGTCTTACAGTCACTCCTGGTGCCTGGGAGGGTCCAACAGTCACTCCTGGTGCCTGGCAGGGTCCAACAGTCACTCCTGGTGCTGGCAGGGTCCGACAGTCACTTCTGGTGCCTGGGAGGGTCCAACAGTCACTCCTGGTGCCTGGGAGGGTTCTACAGGCACTCCTGGTGCCTAGCAGGGTCCTACAGTGACTCCTGGTGCCTGGCAGGGTCCTACAGTCACTCCTGGTGCCTGGGAGGGTCTTACAGTCACTCCTGGTGCCTGGCAGGGTCTCACAGTGACTCCTGGTGCTTGGGAGGGTCCTACAGTCACTCCTGGCGCCTGGCAGGGTCCTACAGTCACTCTTGGCGCCTGGGAGGGTCCTACAGTCACTCCTGGTGCCTGGGAGGGTCCTACAGTCACTCCTGGTGCCTTTCAGGGTCCTACAGTCACTCGTGGCACCTGAGAGGGTCCTACAGTCACTCCTGGTGCCTGGGAGGGTCCTACAGTCACTCCTGGTGCCTGGCAGGATCCTACAGTCACTCCTGGCGCCTGGGAGAGTCTTGCAGTCACTCCTGGTGCCTGGCAGGGTCTTACAATCACTCCTGATGCCTGGGAGGGTCCTACAGTCACTTCTAGTGCCTGGGAGGGTCCTACAGTCACTCATGGTACCTGGGATGGTCCTACAGTCACTCCTGGTGCCTGGGAGGGTCCTACAGTCACTCCTGGTGCCTGGGAGGGTTCAACAGTCACTTCTGGTGACTGGCAGGGTCTTACAGTCACTCCTGGTGCCTGTCAGGGTCCTACAGTCACTCCTGGTACCTGGCAGGGTCCTACCGTCACTCCTGGTGCCTGGCAGGGTCTTACAGTCACTCCTGGTGCCTGGCAGGGACCTACAGTCACTCCTGGTGCCTGGGAGGGTCCTACAGTCACTCCTGGTGCCTGGGAGGGTCCTACAGTCACTCCTGGTGATTGGGAGGGTCCAACAGTCACTCATGGTGCCTGGGTGGGTCCTACAGTCACTCCTGGTGCCTGGGATGGTCCAAGAGTCACTCCTGGTGCCTGGCAGGGTCCAACAGTCACTCCTGGTGCCTGGCAGGGTCCTACAGTCACTCCTGGTGGCTGGGAGGGTTCTACAGTCACTCCTGGTGCCTGGCAGGGTCCAACAGTCACTCCTGGTGCTGGCAGGGCCCGACAGTCACTTCTGGTGCCTGGGAGGGTCCAACAGTCACTCCTGGTGCCTGGGAGGGTTCTACAGGCACTCCTGGTGCCTGGCAGGGTCTTACAGTCACTCCTTGTGCCTGTCAGGGTCCTACAGCCACTCCTGGTGCCTGGGAGGGACCCACAGTTAATCCTGGTGCCTGGGAGGGTCCTGCAGTCACTTCTGGTGCCTGGGAGGGTTCTACAGTCAATCCTGGTGCCTGGCAGGGTCTTACAGTCACTCCTGGTGCCTGGCAGGGTCCTATAGTCACTCCTGGTGCCTGGGAGGGTCCTACAGTCACTCCTGGTGCCTGGGAGGGTTCTACAGTCACTCCAGGTGCCTGGCAGGGTCCTACAGTGACTCCTGGTGCCTGGCAGGGTCCTACAGTCACTCCTGGTGCCTGGGAGGGTCCTACAGTCACTCTTGGTGCCTGGCAGGGT
Source organism: Procambarus clarkii (assembly GCF_040958095.1). Lineage (NCBI taxonomy): Eukaryota > Metazoa > Arthropoda > Malacostraca > Decapoda > Cambaridae > Procambarus > Procambarus clarkii. The sequence continues at coordinate 15,012,588 of NC_091202.1, read as the reverse complement.
CCTACAGTCACTCCTGGTGCCTGGGAGGGTCCTACAGTCACTCCTGGTGCCTGGGAGGGTCGTACAGTCACTCCCGGTGCCTTTCAGGGTCCTACAGTCTCTCCTGGAACCTGAGAGGGTCTTACAGTCACTCCTGGTGCCTGGGAGGGTTCAACAGTCACTTCTGGTAACTGGCAGGGTCTTACAGTCACTCCTGGTGAATGGTAGGGTCCTACGGTCACTCCTGGTGCCTGTCAGGGTCCTACAGTCACTCCTGGTGCCTGGCAGGGTCCTACAGTCACTCCTGGTACCTGGCAGGGACTTACAGTCATTCCTGGTGCCTGGCAGGGTCTTACAGTCACTCCTGGTGCCTGGCAGGGTCCTACAGTCACTCCTGGTGCCTGGGAGGGTCCTACAGTCACTCCTGGTGCCTGGGAGGGTCCTACAGTCACTCCTGGTGATTGGGAGGGTCCAACAGTCACTCATGGTGCCTGGGTGGGTCCTACAGTCACTCCTGGTGCCTGGGAGGGTCCAAGAGTCACTCCTGGTGCCTGGCAGGGTCCAACAGTCACTCGTGGTGCCAGGCAGGGTCCTACAGTCACTCCTGGTGCCTGGGAGGGTTCTACAGTCACTCCTGATGCATGGGAAGGTCCTACTGTCACTCCCGATGCCTTGGAGGGTCGTACAGTCACTCCTGGTGCTTTGGATGGTCCTACAGTCACTCCTGGTGTCTGGGAGGGTCCTACAGTCACTCCTGGTGCCTGGGAGGGTCCTACAGTCACTCCTGGTGCCTTTGAAGGTTCTACAGTCACTCATGGTGACTGGCAGGGTCTTACAGTCACTCCTGGTGCCTGGCAGGGTCCTACAGTCACTCCTGGTGCCTGGCAGGGTCCTACATTCACTCCTGGTGCATGGCAGGGTCCTACAGTCACTCCTGGTGCCTGGCAGAGTCCTACAGTCACTCCTGGTGCCTGGCTGGGTCCTACAGTCACTCCTGGTGCCTGGCTGGGTCCTACAGTCACTCCTGTTGCCTGGGAGGGTTCTACAGTCACTTCAGGTGACTTGCAGGGTCTTACAGTCACTCCTGGTGTCTGGCAGGGTCCTACAGTCACTCCTGGTGCCTGGCCGGGTCCTACAATCCCTCTTGGTGCCTAGCAGGGACCTACAGTCGCTCCTGGTGATTGTCAGGGTCCTACAGTCACTCCTGGTGCCTGGGAGGGTTCTACAGTCACGTCTGGTGACTGGCAGGGTCTTACAGTCACTCCTGGTGAATGGCAGGGTCCTACGGTCACTGCTGGTGCCTGGCAGGGTCCTACAGTCACTCCTGGTGCCTGGCAGGGTCCTACAGTCACTCCTGGTGCCTAGGAGGGTTCTACAGTCACTCCTGATGCCTGGCAGGGTCCTACTGTCACTCCCGGTGCCTTGGAGGGTCGTACAGTCACTCCTGGTGCCATGGAGGGTCCTACAGTCACTCCTGTTGCATGGGAGGGTCCTACAGTCACTCCTGGTGCCTGGGAGGGTTCTACAGTCACTCCTGGTGCCTGGCAGGGTTCTACAGTCACTCCTGGTGCTTGGGAGGGTCCTACGGTCACTGCTCGTGCCTGGCAGGGTCCTACAGTCACTCCTGGTGCCTGGCAGGGTCCTACAGTCACTCCTGGTGCCTGGCAGGGTCCTACAGTCACTCCTGGTGCCTGGCAGGGTCTTACAGTCACTCC
>NC_091202.1:14950827-15010394 GCF_040958095.1 Procambarus clarkii | reverse complement strand
TTCTCTCAATGTTTGCGGACGATGCTAAAATTATGAGAAGGATTAAAACAGAAGAGGACTGTTTGAGGCTTCAAGAAGACCTAGACAAGCTGAAGGAATGGTCGAACAAATGGTTGTTAGAGTTTAACCCAACCAAATGTAATGTAATGAAGATAGGTGTAGGGAGCAGGAGGCCAGATACAAGGTATCATCTGGGAGAGGAAATTCTTCAGGAGTCAGAGAAGGAAAAAGACTTGGGGGTTGATATCACGCCAGACCTGTCTCCTGCAGCACATATCAAGCGGATAACATCAGCGGCATATGCCAGGCTGGCCAACATACGAACGGCATTCAGAAACTTGTGTAAAGAATCATTCAGAACTTTGTATACCACATATGTCAGGCCAATCCTGGAGTATGCAGCCCCAGCATGGAGTCCATATCTAGTCAAGGATAAGACTAAACTGGAAAAGGTTCAAAGGTTTGCCACCAGACTAGTACCCGAGCTGAGAGGTATGAGCTACGAGGAGAGACTACGGGAATTAAACCTCACTTCGCTGGAAGACAGAAGAGTTAGGGGGGACATGATCACCACATTCAAGATTCTGAAGGGGATTGATAGGGTAGATAAAGACAGTCTATTTAACACAAGGGGAACACGCACAAGGGGACACAGGTGGAAACTGAGTGCCCAAATGAGCCACAGAGATATTAGAAAGAACTTTTTTAGTGTCAGAGTGGTTGACAAATGGAATGCATTAGGAAGTGATGTGGTGGAGGCTGACTCCATACACAGTTTCAAGTGTAGATATGACAGAGCCCGATAGGCTCATGAATCTGTACACCTGTTGATTGACGGTTGAGAGGCGGGACCAAAGAGCCAGAGCTCAACCCCCGCAAACACGACTAGGTGAGTACAACTAGGTGAGTACACACACACACACACATTGTGTCCTAGTCTTTGACTACATGATGGAGTTTAAAATTGTGACCAAAGGACAAGAGGTCCGGGAAAGGAGACTTGATTACAGAAAAGGAGACTACAGAAGGATAAGGGACTACCTGGGAGAAGTGCAGTGGGAGGAAGAACTTAGAGGAAAAACAGTGCAAGGTATGATGAACCAAGTCATATTGAAATGCAAGGAGGCTGAAGATAGATTTATTCCAACAATAAAGGAAAAAAGCAGGAGGGAATATAATAACCCATGGTTTAATAGACAGTGTCAGGAAGCAAAGGTGAGAAGCAGGAGGGAGTGGAGGAAGTACAGAAGACAAAGGACAGAGGACAACAGGATTAGATGTAACAGCTAGGAATGATTACGTTAACATAAGACGAGTGTCGGAAAGAAATTATGAGAATTATATTGCAGTCAAAGCGAAAAAGCAACCAAAATTACTACATAGCCATATAAGAAGGAAGATGTCGGTAAATGACCAAGTGACAAGACTGAGGAAAACAGAAGGGGCATATACAGAAAGCGACAAGGAAATCTGCGAGGTACTGAATGCAAAATTCCATGGAGTGTTCACAACCGAGCCTGAGCAGCTCCCTTTGTTAGAAGAGATTACCCAAGATGAAAGACTATCAGATATAGAGGTGACAGCAGAGGATGTAATGAAACAGTTGACAACACTGGATGCAAATAAAGCTGTTGGACCAGACAAAGTATCACCGTGGATACTTAAAGAGGCAGCGCAGGCTCTCAGCGTGCCTCTGGCAATGATCTTTATTGAATCACTTATGTCGGGAGAATTGCCCAGTTGCTGGAAGGAGGCAAATGTCGTACCGATTTTCAAAAAAGGTGATAGGGAGGAGGCACTTAACTACAGACCCGTATCACTGACAAGCATCCCCTGCAAAATACTTGAAAGAATAATTAGGCTAAGACTTGTTGAACACCTGGAGAGCATTGGGTTTGTAAACAAGCACCAACATGGGTTCTGGACAGGGAAATCATGCCTAAAAAACCTTTTAGAATTCTATGATAAAGTAACAAGGATAAGGCAGGACAGAGAAGGCTGGGCAGACTGCATATTTCTTGACTGCCAAAAGGCCTTTGATACGGTACCACACATGAGACTGCTATACAAACTTGAGAGGCAGGCAGGAGTAAGCGGAAAGGCCCTAGTATGGGTGAAGAACTACCTAACAGGAAGGAGCCAGAGGGTAATGGTAAGGGGCGAAAAGTCGGACTGGCGAACAGTAACAAGTGGAGTACCTCAAGGTTCGGTGCTGGGACCAATCCTCTTTCTAATTTACGTAAATGATATGTTTACAGGAGTGGAATCATACATGTCAATGTTTGCAGATGACGCAAAATTAATGAGAAGAGTTGTGACAGACGAGGATTGTAGGATCCTCCAAGAGGACTTAAACAGGCTGCAGAGATGGTCAGGGAAATGGCTACTGGAGTTTAACACCAGTAAATGTAAAGTTATGGAAATGGGATCAGGTGACAGGAGACCAAAGGGACAGTACACAATGAAGGGGAACAGCCTACCTGTAACGATTCGAGAAAGAGACCTGGGAGTGGATGTGACACCTAATCTAACTCCTGAGGCACATATAAATAGGATAACGACAGCAGCGTACTCTACACTGGCGAAAATTAGGACTTCATTCAGAAACCTAAATGAGGAAGCTTTTAGGGCATTTTACACTGCCTACGTGAGACCCGTCTTAGAGTATGCCGCGCCATCATGGAGCCCCCACCTGAAGAAACACATAAAGAAACTGGAGAAGGTTCAGAGGTTTGCGACGAGGCTTGTCCCAGAGTTACGAGGGATGGGATATGAAGAGCGGCTGAAGGAAATGAACCTAACGACACTAGAGAAAAGAAGGGAGAGAGGAGATATGATAGGGACATATAAAATACTCAGGGGAATTGATAAAGTGGAAATAGATGAAATGTTCACACGTAATAATAACAGAACGAGGGGACATGGGTGGAAACTGGAAACTCAGATGAGTCACAGAGATGTTAGGAAGTTTTCTTATAGCGTGAGAGTAGTAGAAATATGGAATGCACTTGGGGAACAGGTTGTGGAAGCAAATACTATTCATACTTTTAAAACTAGGTATGATAGGGAAATGGGACAGGAGTCATTGCTGTAAACAACCGATAGCTAGAAAGGCGGGATCCAAGAGTCAATGCTCGATCCTGCAAGCACATATAGGTGAGTACACACACACACACACACACACACACACACACACACACACACACACACACACACACACACACACACACACACACACACACACACACACACACACACACACACACACACACACACACACACACACACACACACACACACACACACACACACACACACACACACAAGCAAATGTAATGTAATGAAGATAGGGGTAGGAAGCAGGAGACCAGATACAAGGTATCACTTGGGAGATGAAATACTTCAAGAGTCCGAGAGAGAGAAAGACCTGGGGGTTGATATCACGCCAGACCTGTCCCCTGATGCTCACATCAAGAGGATAACAGCAGCAGCATATGCCAGGTTGGCTAACATAAGAACGGCCTTTAGAAACTTGTGTAAGGAATCTTTCAGAACATTATATACCACATATGTCAGACCAATCCTGGAGTATGCGGCACCAGCATGGAGTCCATATCTAGTCAAGCATAAGACTAAAATGGAAAAGGTTCAAAGGTTTGCCATCAGACTAGTACCCGAGCTGAGAGGTATGAGCTACGAGGAGAGACTATGGGAATTAAACCTCACTTCGTTGGAAGACAGAAGAGTTAGGGGGGACATGATCACCACATTCAAGATCCTCAAGGGAATTGACAGGGTTGATAAAGACAGGCTGTTTAACACAAGGGGCACACGCACTAGGGGACACAGGTGGAAACTGAGTGCCCAAATGAACCACAGGCATATTAGAAAGAACTTTTTTAGTGTCAGAGTGGTTGACAAATGGAATGCATTAGGAAGTAATGTGGTGGAGGCTGACTCCATACACAGATTCAAGTGTAGATATGATAGAGCCCAAAAGGCTCAGGAACCTGTACACCTGTTGATTGACGGTTGAGAGGCGGGGCCAAAGAGCCAGAGCTCAACCCCCGCAAGCACAACTAGGTGAGTACAACTAGGTGAGTACACACACACACACACACACACTCTGTGTCTCTGTCTCTCTCTCTCTCTCTCTCTCTCTCTCTCTCTCTCTCTCTCTCTCTCTCTCTCTCTCTCTCTCTCTCTCTCTCTCTCTCTCTCTCTCTCTCTCTCTCTCTCTCTCTCTCTCTCTCTCTCTCTCTCTCTCTCTCTCTCTCTCTCTCTCTCTCTCTCTCTCTAGAGCAAATACTATTCATACTTTTAAAACTAGGTATGATAGGGAAATGGGACAGGAGTCATTGCTGTAAACAACCGATAGCTAGAAAGGCGGGATCCAAGAGTCAATGCTCGATCCTGCAAGCACATATAGGTGAGTACATATAGGTGAGTACACACACACACACACACACACACACACACACACACACACACACACACACACACACACACACACACACACACACACACACACACACACACACACACACACACACACACACACACACACACACACACACACACACACACACACACACACACACACACACACACACACACACACACACACACACAAGCAAATGTAATGTAATGAAGATAGGGGTAGGAAGCAGGAGACCAGATACAAGGTATCACTTGGGATATGAAATACTTCAAGAGTCCGAGAGAGAGAAAGACCTGGGGGTTGATATCACGCCAGACCTGTCCCCTGATGCTCACATCAAGAGGATAACAGCAGCAGCATATGCCAGGTTGGCTAACATAAGAACGGACTTTAGAAACTTGTGTAAGGAATCTTTCAGAACATTATATACCACATATGTCAGACCAATCCTGGAGTATGCGGCACCAGCATGGAGTCCATATCTAGTCAAGCATAAGACTAAAATGGAAAAGGTTCAAAGGTTTGCCATCAGACTAGTACCCGAGCTGAGAGGTATGAGCTACGAGGAGAGACTATGGGAATTAAACCTCACTTCGTTGGAAGACAGAAGAGTTAGGGGGGACATGATCACCACATTCAAGATCCTCAAGGAATTGACAGGGTTGATAAAGACAGGCTGTTTAACACAAGGGGCACACGCACTAGGGGACACAGGTGGAAACTGAGTGCCCAAATGAACCACAGGCATATTAGAAAGAACTTTTTTAGTGTCAGAGTGGTTGACAAATGGAATGCATTAGGAAGTAATGTGGTGGAGGCTGACTCCATACACAGTTTCAAGTGTAGATATGATAGAGGCCAAAAGGCTCAGGAACCTGTACACCTGTTGATTGACGGTTGAGAGGCGGGGCCAAAGAGCCAGAGCTCAACCCCCGCAAGCACAACTAGGTGAGTACAACTAGGTGAGTACACACACACACACACACATACACACTCTGTGTCTCTGTCTCTCTCTCTCTCTCTCTCTCTCTCTCTCTCTCTCTCTCTCTCTCTCTCTCTCTCTCTCTCTCTCTCTCTCTCTCTCTCTCTCTCTCTCTCTCTCTCTCTCTCTCTCTCTCTCTCTCTCTCTCTCTCTCTCTCTTTGCTTCCATCTACCATCTTTTTTCCTTCTCTACATCCATTTCTCCTCCATGTCTCCACTTCCATCTGAGTCTCCATTCATTTTGCCTTCCCCTCCCTCCCTCTCTCACTCCAATATTTTCTCTCCTTATCTGCCTCCACCCAGGAAACACATTTTTGACCCCTCAAAGTTGAAAGACTCGCGCGCTCCACAGTCAGCGGTCAGCCTTTGTGAGAATGTGTGAGTGCAAATTGAGTGCGCGAGTGAGTCAAAATTTGAACCAATGTGAAGTTAACTACGTGTGTTTGTGACTGTGTATTCACCTAGTTGTATTCATCTAGTTGTGCTTGCAGGGATTTAGCTCTACTCATTCGGCTCGCCTCTCAACTGTTAATCAATCAACTATTACTAACTACTTAATGTGTATGTGAGGGGAGAAAATATATATAATAATGAATTAGCTAATATACATATTAGTCAATATATAACTCACAGTATGTGCACGTACTCAGCTAACTTGAAAAACTTTTTGTTTGTACCAGCAGGGTTGAACGCAAGCTCCTGGGGTCCTGTCTTCTCCGATGATGGTCGTATAATGAAACAGCCAGCTACTGTAGCTTTGTATCATAACTACCACCTTTAAGCCTATGAATGGCATAGGCCTCAATTATCCCCCTTTTAAGGTTCTGTCCTTACCACCTTATTGCTTATTTGTGTCATAATCTTCCTTCCCTCCGTCTGTTCACGATAAATATTGTCTATATGAAACCTTTGTCCGTATCACTTAAAATCTTGAAGGTCGCGATCATGTATCCTATTTCATATATATAAGAAATATATGTAAGAAATATGATATATATATATCTAATTTTAACTGTTGTATATCAATTGCCACAGTCTTAACTCGCACAGTTATCTGAGGCTCTAGGACCCGTCTTGTGTTTCTTAGATGGGGGTACAAGCAGGAGCTGCATACTCCAGTACCGGTCTTACACAGGTAGCACACAACCATGAAAATCACCTTGTCCACATTTATCAAAGTTGCTCGAATGTTTACAAGCTTTGCATGTACCGCTGATGTCACTCTGTTGTTTTAATGTCTTTGCTTCCATCCTCACTTATTATATTACATTTACTTGGGTTGAATTCGACTAGCCATCTTTTAGACAATTCGACGCAAGTGACATTTTACCGGCCATTTCGAGTGTAAATAAACACTACCGACCCTCACCGCCAATATTTGAAGCGAAAATTGCTCTACTTTTGAATTCACGTAATAATATGACTTTTATACCTGGTTGATACCTGATTGATGGGGTTCTGGGAGTTCTTCTACTCCCCAAGCCCGGCCCGGGGCCAGACTTGACTTGTGAGAGTTTGGTCCACCAGGCTGTTGCATGGAGCGGCCGCAGGCCCACATACCCATCACACATAGAGATCACACTGCGATCACAGAGATCGCAGGCCCACATACCCACCACACATAGAGATCACACTGTGATCACAGAGATCGCAGGCCCACATACCCACCACACATAGAGATCACACTGCGATCACAGAGATCGCAGGCCCACATACCCACCACAGCCCGGTTGGTCCAGCACTCCTTGAAGGAAACAATCTAGTTTCCTCTTGAAGATGTCCACGGTTGTTCCTGTAACTGTCCTGTATGTTGGTTATCACTGCACTAAATATTGATGCACGCTGTTGACCCATTACAATCACTCAAGGGTAGTTAATACCTCATAAAACAACGAGAAACACCTCCAAAAAGTGCACGTCTTTACTGTGTGCGCGCGTGTGCGTGATTATCTCTGGCTATTTTTTTACTGTGCTCATATAGTCGCATATTTCGAATTAAATAGATAAGAATATTCGTAATATATATATATATATATATATATATATATATATATATATATATATATATATATATATATATATATATATATATATATATATATATATATATATATATATATATATATATTGGTGTATACTGGCAGCAGGTTTTCTCTCAAACATGTTTCATTGAATATGACCGCATATTCTGTATTTATTATTTTCTGGTTTAGGGCTTCTATCCCTCTAACTATTTTCTTAGCATCAGGGCTTAATTGGAATAGGAGTTCTCCAAAACTCATTTTCGTACTTTAAGGTGAAGAAAAGAAGTGATTTACTATAGAGTGTATTACACTTATTTGTATAATTTGCACGACGTTTCGAACCTCCATGGTTCATTCTCAAGTGAACAGATCTTACAATACTAGTTGATTTTATACCCGCATTATGTCAGGTGATAATACAATGAAGGTGAAAAACATGGGGGGAAACATAAGGGATAAACATAGGGGCTGCAGAAGGCTTATTGGCCAATACGAGGCATCTCCTATCTAAACACAAAGATTAATCCAGTGTAATTGGCTGGATTAATCTTTGTGTTTAGATAGGAGATGCCTCGTATTGGCCAATAAGCCTTCTGCAGCCCCTATGTTTATCCCTTATGTTTCCCCCCATGTTTTTCACCTTCATTGTATTATCACCTGACATAATGCGGGTATAAAATCAACTAGTATTGTAAGATCTGTTCACTTGAGAATGAACCATGGAGGTTCGAAACGTCGTGCAAATTATACAAATAAGTGTAATACACTCTATAGTAAATCACTTCTTTTCTTCACCTTAAAGTACGAAAATGAGTTTTGGAGAACTCCTATTCCAATTAAGCCCTGATGCTAAGAAAATAGTTAGAGGGATAGAAGCCCTAAACCAGAAAATAATAAATACAGAACATGCGGTCATATTCAATGAAAAATATATATATATATATATATATATATATATATATATATATATATATATATATATATGTACATATATATATATATATATATATATATATATATATATATATATATATATATATATATATATATATATATATATATATATATATATATATATATATATTATTAAATATGACCGAAAAAGTAAGATTAATAATTCTAACACGAATTTTCTCAATCTTTCGTACATGACGCTTCACTGTTGGAGGTAAATCAAAAATTAATTCTCCAAAATTCATTTTTATTTCTAGTCTGACGCGAAACGGGCGTGTTTCGTAAAACTTATTACATTTTCAAAGACTTTAGTTCACAAATACACATCTGAATAGAACTTACGTATCTCCGATTTTATATCTACATTTGAGTGAGGTGGGAGGGGTGATGTGGCATTAACACAAGACAGAACAAGAGAGGATATTAATAGGGTATTAAAAGTATCAACACAAGACAGAACACAAACAATGGGTATTGAATAGAAGTGTTTGTAGAAGCCTATTGGTCCATATTTCTTGATGCTTCTATATTGGAGCGGAGTCTTGAGGTGGGTAGAATATAGTTGTGCAATAATTGGCTGTTGATTGCTGGTGTTGACTTCTTGATGTGTAGTGCCTCGCAAACGTCAAGCCGCCTGCTATCGCTGTATCTATCGATGATTTCTGTGTTGTTTACTAGGATTTCTCTGGCGATGGTTTGGTTGTGGGAAGAGATTATATGTTCCTTAATGGAGCCCTGTTGCTTATGCATCGTTAAACGCCTAGAAAGAGATGTTGTTGTCTTGCCTATATACTGGGTTTTTTGGAGCTTACAGTCCCCAAGTGGGCATTTGAAGGCATAGACAACGTTAGTCTCTTTTAACGTTCTTTTAAGCGTTCTAAAAACAGAACGCTTTAAAAGAGACCAACGTCGTCTATGCCTTCAAATGCCCTCTTGGGGACTGTAAGCTCCAAAAAAACCAGTATATAGGCAAGACAACATCTCTTTCTAGGCGTTTAACGATGCTCAGCTCAGAATGGAAGCAAGTCGACAAAGAACTCTGTAGGGTAAGGCAGGTCCTAGTCAACAACGGCTTCTCCAATGGTTTCGTCGAAGACATCATAAGAAGGAAAGTGAATCGCCATGCAACCTCTGAAGAGACAACTAACACAACACTTATACCCCCTATTAGACTATTTTACAGGAACTTCTTTTCCACAACTCATAAAACGGAGGAAAGAGTCCTGAAAGATATTGTTAATAGAAACGTTATCCCTACAGACAAAAATCAGAGGATACAACTGACGATTTACTATAAAACCAGAAAAACGGCCAGCCTACTCATGAGAAACTCTCCAGACACAAAGCAGAACGCTTTAAAAGAGACTAACGTCGTCTATGCCTTCAAATGCCCACTTGGGGACTGTAAGCTCCAAAAAACCCATTATATAGGCAAGACAACAACATCTCTTTCTAGGCGTTTAACGATGCATAAGCAACAGGGCTCCATTAAGGAACATATAATCTCTTCCCACAACCAAACCATCGCCAGAGAAATCCTAGTAAACAACACAGATATCATCGATAGTTACAGCGATAGCAGACGGCTTGATGTTTGCAAGGCACTGCACATTAAGAAGTCAACACCAGCAATCAACAGTCAATTAATGCACAACTATATTCTACCCACCTCAATATAGAAGCATCAAGAAATATGGACCAATAGGCTTTCTACAATCACTTCCATTTCAATAGCCATTGTTTCGTGTTCTGTCTTGTGTTGATAAAATTAATACCCTATTAAATACCACCTCACCCCATCCATCTCACTCAAATGTAGATATAAACAAATCGGAGATATGTAAGTTCTATTCAGTTGTGTATGTGTAAAGTCTTTGAAAATGTAATAAGTTTTACGAAACGCGCTCAAGTCAGACTAGAAATAAAAATGAATTTTGGAGAATTGATTTTTGAATTACCTCCAACAGTGAAAAGAAATGTACGAAAGATTGAGAAAATTCGTGTTAGAATTATTAATGTTACTTTTTCGGTCATATTTAATAATATATATATATATATCCTTCTGAAGATGTATTTAATATACGAAAGTACTTAAGGAAATTTCCTGTTTCATTTTTCTCCCTGGTCTGACATTGTCACATTCTTAATCACGTGTTTATTTTCGTGATACACACACACATATATATAAATATATATATATATATATATATATATATATATATATATATATATATATATATATATATATATATATATATATATATATATATATATATAATATATATAATATATATATTATATATATATATATATATATATATATATATATATATATATATATATATATATATATTTATATATATATATATGTATATATATATATATATATAACATAAATATATATATATATACATACACACACACAGGTATTCTATGCTGTGCTGAGCTCATTTCCTTGATGCACTTTTATAACATTTTCACGTTTCTTCCCTTCAGTGTTGTTCTATTTTCCTACTTTGTCCTCGTCTTTTCTTGTGCCTTAATCTGATGACAGAATCTCACAGTCAGATTCCCCCCCCCCCCCCGCCACCCTCTCCGGTCGCTGTCTGGATGCTCTTTTGTTTTCACTTTTTTTCAAAATGTCTGTATTTCCAGGGCTTCTGAGAGTTTATAATAAGTGGTCATATGTCTATTTCTATCCATTCTCAAATCTAATGAAAAGGTCACTCCGGATCGCGAATGTTAGAATGGAGAAGAGACTTGTCTTTCACACCTGTGTTACACACTCATGTTACACACCTGCGTCCCACATGTACGCTGCAATAGTGGAAGAGTCAGCCGTTGTTGGCTAGGACCTGCCTTACCCTACAGAGTTCTTCATCGACTTGCTTCCATCCTGAGCTGTGGCCGAGCACACGGTCGACATAAGCATTAACAACACTCCTCTTGTACCTGTCTGGGCAGTCACTGTTGGCATTGAGGCACAGTCCTATGTTTGTTTCCTTAAGGTAGACCGCAGTGTGGAAACCTCCGCTCCTTTCCATGACTGTTACATCTAGAAAGGGAAGCTTCCCATCCTTCTCCATCTCGTAAGTGAAACGCAACACAGAATTCCGCTCAAATGCCTTCTTCAGCTCCTGCAGATGTCTAACATCAGGTACCTGTGTAAAAATGTCGTCAACATACCTGCAGTATATGGCCGGTTTCAAGTTCATGTCGACTAAGACCTTTTGTTCGATGGTACCCATGTAGAAGTTCGCAAACAGGACACCTAGGGGAGAACCCATGGTGACCCCATCTACTTGCTTATACATGTGCCCATCCGGGTTCAAGAAGGGTGCCTCTTTAGTACAAGCTTGGAGTAGTTTCCTTAGAATGTTTTCTGGTATGTCAAGAGGAGTATAGGTCGGATCATGATACACTCTGTCCGCTATCAACCCGATTGTTTCATCCACAGGTACGTTGGTAAACAGTGATTCTACATCCAACGAGGCTCTTATCCGTGTGGCCCGTGTTCCCTGCTGTAATTCAACAAATTCCTTTGGGGACTTCAGGCTAAAGGCGCAGGGGACATAAGGAGTCAGCAAGCCGTTGAGTCGCTTCGCCAGTCTGTACGTGGGTGTGGGTATCTGGCTGATGATTGGCCGAAGTGGGTTTCCAGGTTTGTGTGTCTTGACATTTCCATACGCGTATCCAGGTTTGTTTTACCCAATGATCTTTGGCAGGTGGAGTCCGGATTTCTTGGCGTTCACAGTTTCGATCAATTTGTTGACATTTGCTTTCAATTCGACTGTAGTGTCCTTCGTTACCCTTTGGAATTTAGTTTGGTCAGAGAGTATGAGGTTCATTTTCGCCAGATATTCGTCTTTTTTATGAATGACATATATTGGCGACTTGTCACCTCTCCTGACGACTATCTCCTTGTTCTCACGAAGGCTCTTAGCTGCCGCTTTGAGCTCGGGGGACAGTATGGTGCTTCTGTAGTTGCCTCGATTCTTTCCTCCTTCTGCAATAAGTTCTGCTTGTAAAGTGTCTTTGGTGGTGACCTTTTTTGTGTATCGAGGTCGAATATGTCGTCCAACAGGATCTCCAACTACACTTTCCGGGCCATCTCACTTGGTCTGGACATAACGTGACAGTTTATACCCAGATTTAGGAGAGTGACTAGGTCGTCAGTGAGGTTGATTCCACCAAGGTTCAGGAAGCCGTCTCTTGGTCGTGGAATTGCCATAGGTCCTCCATATAATGTTGTTAGTTTCTTGACTATCCTGGTATCGATGCTGAGGTGATGTCGATCTGTGAGGATGTCGAGGTACGAGTACGTCGGTTTTCGTCGATGTTGCCAGATACCCACACCCACGTACATACAGACTGGCGAAGCGATTCAACGGCTTGCTGACTCCTTATGTCCCTTGCGCCTTCAGCCTGAAGTCCCCAAAGGAATTTGTTGACTTACTGCGGCGAACAGGGGCCACGGGGATAACAGCCTCGTTGGACGTAGAATCACTGTTTACCAAAATACCTGTGGATGAAACAATCAGGATGATAGCGGACAGAGTGTATCGTAATCCGGCCTGTACTCCTTTTGACATATCAGAAAACATTCTAAGGAAACTACTCCAAGCTTGTACTAAAGAGGCACCCTTCTTGAGCACAGATGGGCACATGTATAAGCAAGTAGATGGGGTCGCCATGGGTTCTCCCCCAAGTCTCCTGTTTGCGAACTTCTACATGGGTACCATCGAACAAAAGGTCTTAGTCGACATGAACTTGAAATCAGCCATATACTGCAGGTATGTTGACGACATCTTTACACAGGTACCTGATGTTAGACATCTGCAGGAGCTGAAGGAGGCATTTGAGCGGAATTCTGTGTTGCATTTCACTTACGAGATGGAGAAGGATGGGAAGCTGCCCTTTCAAGATGTAACAGTCATAGAAAGGAGCGGAGCGGAGGTTTCCACACTGCAGTCTACATTAAGGAAACAAACATAGGACTGTGCCTCAATGCCAACAGTGACGGCCCTGACAGGTACAAGAGGAGTGTTGTTAACGCTTATGTCGACCGTGCGCTCAGCCACAGCTCAGGATGGAAACAAGTCGATGAAGAACTCTGAAGGGTAAGGCAACAACGGCTTCTCCAATGGTTTCGTTGAAGACATCTTAAGAAGGAAGGTGAAACGCCATGCAACCTCTGAGGGGACAACTAACACAACACCTGTACCCCCTATTAGACTATTTTACAGGAACTTCTTTTCCACAACTCATAAAACGGAGGAAAGGGTCCTGAAAGATATTGTTAATAGGAACGTTATCCCTACAGACAAAAATCAGAAGATACAATTGACGATTTACTATAAAACCAAAAAAACGGCCAACCTACTCATGAGAAACTCTCCAGACACAAAGCAGAACGCTTTAAAAGAGACCAATGTCATCTATGCCTTCAAATGCCCACTTGGGGACTGTAAGCCTCAAAGAACTCAATATATAGGCAAGACAACAACATCTCTTTCCAGGCGATTAACGATGCATAAGCAACAGGGCTACATTAAGGAACATATAATCTCTTCCCACAACCAGACCATCACGAGAGAAGTCTTAACAAAAAACACAGAAATCATCGATAGATACAGCGATAGCAGGCGGCTTGATATCTGCGAGGCACTACACATCAAGAAGTCAACACCAGCAATGAATAGCCAATTAATGCACAACTATATTCTACCCACTTGAAGACTCCACACCAATATAGTGTTTAGTGTTTGCAGGTTATAGTTGTGTGTGTGTAAACTAAAGTCTTTGAAAATGTAATAAGTTATTACGAAACGCGTTCAAGTATCGCATCAGACTAGAAATAAAAATGAATTTTTGAGAATTGATTTTTCAATTACCATCGACAGTGAAAAGAAACATAAGAAATATTGAGAAAATTCGTGTTAGAATTATTAATCTTACTTTTTCGGTCATATGTAATAATATATGTTTACAAGAAAGACTGCTACCAAAATATACTAATATATAATATTATATATATATATATATATATATATATATATATATATATATATATATATATATATATATATATATATATATATATATATATATATATATATATATATATATATATATATATATATATATATATATATATATATATATATATATATATATATATGAGAGAGAGATGAAGGGAGTTAGAGGTACCATGTGTCACTGATAGTGAGCCTTGTGTATGGTCAATAACAGGCTGTGTGTAGGACAGATAATAAGAGAGAGGGTGAAGATAGCTGGATGCTTAGAGCCAGCGGCAGGGAAATAGAGGAAAAGCCCTGATGAAGGAGGAATCAGTTTTGGACGAGGAAAGTGCCGCCGAAAAGAGAAAACAGATAATTGAACCGTGACGGAAGTGAGGCGGAGGAGAAACCTCTGACCGGGACAAACAATTAGGAAACTGACTCAATAGCGCATCATTTCGCGGAAAATTAATCTGAATTCCATACTTGACCAGAACCGCAATATATGAGGTGGACAGGTCCTGAGAGACAAGGCGGCAGGCCATTAACCGTCCTTACTAAACCACGTTACCAGAGGACACCAGAATATCCTCCTATGAGAGGTGTCAATAGTCAGAAACATAGTCCTTGTAAGCTGTAAAAATATATACTACCAGCCATGAAAATATAAATATACATAGTATAAGCCCTGGACTTTAGTTCTACCTAAAATATACAAAATACAAAACCTAAATATACAGCAACTACAGTAAAAACAGTTTAAATTATTATACTAACAAATTTCCAAAGGACAAACGCTAAATATAACAAGTAAGTGACTAAAAGATGCAAAGTGAAAGAGGGATAAGATATGATAAGAGATGAGCACGTGAAGGCCAAGCTGGCGTCAGCCTCCCGAACCTCGTCTGAATGGCTGGCTGGCTAGCTGGCTGGCTGGCTGGCTGGCTGGCTGGCTGGCTGGCTGGCTGGCTGGCGGCGTTTCCGTCATGAAAACAATGATATAGTTTTGTTGGGCGCGAGGACTAGTGAGCAGGGGAACCGGAGTGGTCTCAACAGGTGGGGGGAGAGCTGGGAGGGGAACACCAGAAGAGAAGGGCTGGAGGGAGGGAACAACAGATAAGAGACTAGTAACGGGGGGAATAGATGGGAGTCAGAAATGAAAATGGAAGAAGTGAGAGGGAAAACATGGAAAGGGACACTGGAAGGGGGGGGGGCTCATGATACACAGACCCCGTAGCTGGGATACAGTGATCGACCCGTAGCTGAGATACAGTGACCGACCCGTAGCTGGGATACAGTGACCGACACGTAGCTGGGATACAGTGACCGACACGTAGCTGGGATACAGTGACCGACCCTGTAACTAGGACACGGTCACAGTTCAGCTGTCACATTAGATGATAAATCACCACTCACCTGACCTGTTGGACTAACACAGGAGCTCTGAGTGGTCCTCGGGGACCAAACTATCCAAACACTGACGCGACAAAATAATGAGGCAATTTCTCGCATTTTAAACCCACCAAGAAGCAAACAGCTTCTTGACCCACCAAGTAGCACCCAGCTTCTTGACCCACCAAGTAGCACCCAGCGTCTCGACCCACCAAGTAGCACCCAGCTTCTTGACCCACCAAGTAGCACCCAGCTTCTTGACCCACCAAGTAGCACCCAGCGTCTCGACCCACCAAGTAGCACCCTGCGTCTTGACCCACCAAGTAGCACCCTGCGTCTTGACCCACCAAGTAGCAGCCAGCGTCTTGACCCACCAAGTAGCACCCAGCGTCTCGACCCACCAAGTAGCACCCTGCGTCTTGACCCACCAAGTAGCACCCTGCGTCTTGACCCACCAAGAAGCACCCAGCGGCTTGACCCACCAAGTAGCACCCAGCGTCTCGACCCACCAAGTAGCACCCTGCGTCTTGACCCACCAAGTAGCACCCTGCGTCTTGACCCACCAAGTAGCACCCTGCGTCTTGACCCACCAAGTAGCACCCAGCGTCTCGACCCACCAAGTAGCACCCAGCGGCTTGACCCACCAAGTAGCACCCAGCGTCTTGACACACCAAGTAGCACCCAGCGTCTTGACCCATTAAGTAACACCCAGCGTGTTGACCCACCAAGTAACACCTAGCGTCTTGACCCACCAAGTTGCACCCAACGTCTTGACCCACCAAGTAGCACCCAACGTCTTGACCCACCAAGTAGCACCTAGCGTCTTGACCCACCAAGTAGCACCCAGCGTCTTGACCCACCTAGTAGTACCCTGCGTCTTGGCCCACCAAGTAGCACCTAGCGTCTTGACCCACCAAGTAGCACCCAGCGTCTTGACCCACCAAGTAGCACCCAGCGTCTTGACCCACCTAGTAGTACCCTGCGTCTTGGCCCACCAAGTAGCACCTAGCGTCTTGACCCACCAAGTAGCACCCAGCGTCTTGACCCACCAAGTAGCACCCAGCGGCTTGACCCACCAAGTAGCACCCCGCGTCACGACCCATCAAGTAGCACCCAGCGTCTTGACCTACCAAGTAGCACCCAACGTCTTGACCCACCAAGTAGCACCCAGCGGCTTGACCCACCAAGTAGCACCCAGCGTCTCGACCCACAAAGTAGCACCCAGCGGCTTGACCCACCAAGTAGCACCCAGCGACTTGACCCACCAAGTAGCAGCCAGCGTCTTGACCCACCAAGTAGCAGCCAGCGTCTTGACCCACCAAGTAGCAGCCAGCGTCTTGACCCACCAAGTAGCAGCCAGCGTCTTGACCCACCAGGTAGCACCCAGCGTCTCGACCCACCAAGTAGCACCCAGCGTCTTGACCCACCAAGTAGCACCCAGCGTCTTGACCCACCAAGTAGCACCCAGCGGCTTGACCCACCAAGTAGCACCCCGCGTCACGACCCATCAAGTAGCACCCAGCGTCTTGACCTACCAAGTAGCACCCAACGTCTTGACCCACCAAGTAGCACCCAGCGGCTTGACCCACCAAGTAGCACCCAGCGTCTTGACCCACCAAGTAGCAGCCAGCGTCTTGACCCACCAAGTAGCAGCCAGCGTCTTGACCCACCAGGTAGCACCCAGTGTCTCGACCCACCAAGTAGCACCCAGCGTCTTGACCCACCAAGTAGCACCCAGCGTCTTGACCCACCAAGTAGCACCCAGCGGCTTGACCCACCAAGTAGCACCCAGCGTCTTGACACACCAAGTAGCACCCAGCGTCTTGACCCATTAAGTAACACCCAGCGTGTTGACCCACCAAGTAACACCTAGCGTCTTGACCCACCAAGTTGCACCCAACGTCTTGACCCACCAAGTAGCACCCAACGTCTTGACCCACCAAGTAGCACCTAGCGTCTTGACCCACCAAGTAGCACCCAGCGTCTTGACCCACCTAGTAGTACCCTGCGTCTTGGCCCACCAAGTAGCACCTAGCGTCTTGACCCACCAAGTAGCACCCAGCGTCTTGACCCACCAAGTAGCACCCAGCGTCTTGACCCACCTAGTAGTACCCTGCGTCTTGGCCCACCAAGTAGCACCTAGCGTCTTGACCCACCAAGTAGCACCCAGCGTCTTGACCCACCAAGTAGCACCCAGCGGCTTGACCCACCAAGTAGCACCCCGCGTCACGACCCATCAAGTAGCACCCAGCGTCTTGACCTACCAAGTAGCACCCAACGTCTTGACCCACCAAGTAGCACCCAGCGGCTTGACCCACCAAGTAGCACCCAGCGTCTCGACCCACCAAGTAGCACCCAGCGGCTTGACCCACCAAGTAGCACCCAGCGACTTGACCCACCAAGTAGCAGCCAGCGTCTTGACCCACCAAGTAGCAGCCAGCGTCTTGACCCACCAAGTAGCAGCCAGCGTCTTGACCCACCAAGTAGCAGCCAGCGTCTTGACCCACCAGGTAGCACCCAGCGTCTCGACCCACCAAGTAGCACCCAGCGTCTTGACCCACCAAGTAGCACCCAGCGTCTTGACCCACCAAGTAGCACCCAGCGGCTTGACCCACCAAGTAGCACCCCACGTCACGACCCATCAAGTAGCACCCAGCGTCTTGACCTACCAAGTAGCACCCAACGTCTTGACCCACCAAGTAGCACCCAGCGGCTTGACCCACCAAGTAGCACCCAGCGTCTTGACCCACCAAGTAGCAGCCAGCGTCTTGACCCACCAAGTAGCAGCCAGCGTGTTGACCCACCAGGTAGCACCCAGTGTCTCGACCCACCAAGTAGCACCCAGCGTCTTGACCCACCAAGTAGCACCCAGCGTCTTGACCCACCAAGTAGCACCCAGCGGCTTGACCCACCAAGTAGCACCCCGCGTCACGACCCATCAAGTAGCACCCAGCGTCTTGACCTACCAAGTAGCACCCAACGTCTTGACCCACCAAGTAGCACCCAGCGGCTTGACCCACCAAGTAGCACCCAGCGTCTTGACCCACCAAGTAGCACCCAACGTCTTGACCCACCAAGTAGCACCCAGCGGCTTGACCCACCAAGTAGCACCCAGCGTCTTGACCCACCAAGTAGCACCCAACGTCTTGACCCACCAAGTAGCACCCAACGTCTTGACCCACCAAGTAGCACCCAGCGGCTTGACCCACCAAGTAGCACCCAGCGTCTTGACCCACCAAGTAGCACCCAGCGTCTTGACCCACCAAGTAGCACCCAACGTCTTGACCCACCAAGTAGCACCCAGCGACTTGACCCACCAAGTAGCACCCAACGTCTTGACCCGTATATAGAGCCTTATATAGACCCTATTGCAAGTCGCTACGCCAACAGATTCTAACACCAACTCAGCCGAGGTTTACACAGCCTATCACTATATACGCTCCTAACAATCAGAACAAAAAGAGCTCTGTCAAATCGATACGTGAACGAGTCGACCATCCACCAACAGCAACAGCCGCAATTAATAGCAGTCCTTTTCACCTCCCTTATCCTGCTTAGCCGCCGGAACCGGCGGCTGAGCGGACAGAACACTGGACGCGCGATCCTGTTGTCCCGGGTTCGATCCCGGGTGCCGGCGAAAAACAATGGGTAGAGGTTCCTTTACCCTGATGCCCCTGTTACCTAGCAGTAAATAGGTACCTGGGAGTTAGTCAGCTGTCACGGGCTGCTTCCTGGGGGTGGAGGCCTGGTCGAGGACCGGGCCGCGGGGACACTAAAGCCCCGAAATCATCTCAAGATAACCTCATGATAATGCCCGAGAACTAATACAAAACCTGGAAGAGAATTAGGAGAAAACGACAAAGGGAGACTAATGTAAACTTATCATGTCAGTTTGTTTTTAGTCAGAATAATAGCAACTAAGTTAATGTGATCATCTTCATACGTGGTCTAAAGTGACGTTATTTAACGAGGTTACTTAACAATGTTTATATGATTGTGAAGCGTGGTAGGGAGGGAATTATCAGGGGAAAGCGCCAAGCCATTACGACTATATGGCACTGGGAAGGGGTCAGGATAAGGATTTGGAAATGGGACGGGGGAAAGGGGAGGAATGGTGCTCAACCAATTATGGACGGTCGGGGATTGAACGCCGACCTGCATGAAGCGAGACCGTTGCTCTACCGTCCAGGCAAAACAAACCGGTGACCCTTGCAAGCTAAACTGTCAGGGAAGTCTTATTCTACGCGTATCTTATTTCTCTGCCCAGCAAACACTAAAGATCTCTTTTCAGGCATTCGTTTGTCCCAGGTCACAAATATTGCAATAATTGTCGACCAGACTGTACGAAAATCCATCATAAGTGGTGTGTATAATGACAAAATCCGTAGGAGCTGTCATGAGGCTTCGAACCTATGTGCTCGGTATTACCAAGCACACACCTCAGACCAGGTTTGTATAATGTAGGAACAGGTCTACATGATAGAAAAAAACAAATGAACAGAGAAATTAAGGATACCCTTAGCAGGAATGCTGTTGAAATCAGATCCACGTTACCTTAGCTGTGTGTCCACAGTGAGTGTGTGATCAAAGTCAGTCCATAGAACTCTTGAGGTAAAGTTTCATAGACTGCAAATATTGAAAACAAAATATTAGGCTACATTTAGCTTATCAGTTTCATATTTTAATCTATATTTTTCTTGATAATTTTCCAAATTGACCAACCACCAAGAATATTTTTAACATTGGACAATGTGCAAAACTACACTGAAGTCTTGAGTGTATATTCATCTAGATAAAAGCTCGGTGTATATATTCCCCGAGAGGCGGGGAATATACATCTCTCTGTGCCTATGTATAATTGTCACCAATCTATTCTTGAACTGAATCAGAATTCCAATAATCTAATATATTCATGCAATCTATATAACTTTAAATACGTTCGTATATTATCATCGTTTTTTGTCAATATTTTATGGACTTATGTTCTTTGTGCCCCATAGGCTAATTACTATAAACTCCTATTTTGTTGTAGTAGGCTATATTACTTTAGCCTATTTTGTTTTTTTATATGTTTTGATAATTCTATTTGTTAGCTATTTCCGGTTGTGCACTTGTTCAGTCCAACCCCAACCGAGATGATCTATATAAATCACTATATAAATCATTTACAAATACAAGTGAATTAAATGATTTAGCTTAAATTTGTTGTCATGGATAAAAATGTTATAACTCGAGGGAATGGTGCCTAAACAGCCCGTCCTCTCAAGCTGTCACAACGTCACGAAAATAACGTGCTAAACAAGCTGATCTAACGAGCAAACGAGATCACAACGGGAATTTGATTTTTATATGAAAATCTGTTATGCTCAAATTATTCTTCTAATGACATTCTCTTGCAACACTGAACAAAAAAAATCAAACCATCAAAAAATGGCCATTTCTTATTATCTTATTTTTAATTGTGTATTTTATACCAAATTGAATACTATAAGGAGCATCTTTCAGCTATATTTTTTATCAAATATATATTTAATAAAATATTATATATATATATATATATATATGTATATATATATATATATATATATATATATATATATATATATATATATATATATATATATATATATATATATATATATATATATATATATATATATATATATATATATATATATATATAGCGCCTCAGTGTTGCGATTCAGAGGGGAAATGCCTGTTGCGTCTTGGGCACTAGTCCAACTTCAGAGGAATTCGAAGAAGTGTTTGACTTGCAACAATGATCGAACCCGTCTGTGACATTCATCAATGTTTCCCATTGTTGTGTTTTTCAAGAGATCCATAACCTTTAAGCACCTTTTTGCATTATTATTTTTGTATCAACCCATGTATATCTTGTAACCATCAAATGTATATATATATATATATATATATATATATATATATATATATATATATATATATATATATATATATATATATATATATATATATATATATATATATATATATATATATATATATATATATATATATATATATTTTTTTTTTAAACCTAGAAGGGGTAACACCTCTGATGCAAGTGTAGGGACCCATAGCCTCGGAGAAGAAAATAAAGAGTACTCAGAGAAGACCTTGTGGATCCTCACTGAACACTTTGATATTTTCTTCTCCTACCACCCCTATTCTTTTGGTATGTGTGTATATTTATCTAACTTTATTTGGAAATGTCATTACACAAAAAAAGTTACAATATTAATTACATGCAGGGTACAAGGCTGCTTGTCACAAGTTGAACAGCTCCTCCAGCTCCTCAGATGGCGGGCAGGAACCGTGGATGCAGTGAGCATTTCCTCTCTGGATTGCCACACTAAGGCGCTGAAAAAGAAAACTGGCAGCTCTAGGGTCTCTAGTTGTTTCGATTAACTTAGACCCCAACTCCTTCAAAAAGCTAGCAGCACTTTTACCCCAGGCACCAAGTGTCTCTGAGGCAATGGGGACAAAATTGTAGTGGTGCTCAAGGTCTCTGTATTTACGTGACTTGGCCGCTTCCCGGTGATTGGCAGCTCCTCCTGCTTGTGTAGCACTGAAGTCAACATAGGTGCTGGCTAAAGTTGAAACGCAAGTGTAGTCCCACACCAACTGTCTACCATTCTTCCAGGGGTTCACCGTAATTCCGTCTGGCCGACCGACAGGCTCATCAGAGTTGCGGGACATTAGGTAACGGGGCTCTCTCTCTGCTGGACAACCGGCTGTGGTAAGGCTTCTCTTAATAATGTCATTAACCTCGCCGTGTCTTGCATGCCATCCTCCCGTCCTTTGGCAAAGAAGGCCATGCCGTCCATATCTGTCGGCCTCTGCCTCGCCGCAAATACACCTGTATTCGGTGTGGATTGGGGCAGCGAGGCGGAGAGCCACGGCAATTCGGAGGGCCTGCGGTGTGAGACGGGTGTCGGTTGCTGACATTGGGGTTGCTAATAGGAAATCACCTGCATGGGGAGCTGCTACAGCTCTAAGTCGGGCAGTGTCATGTGGTGTTGTCGCAGCTCCTAGCAAAGTTGGAGCTTCTTGGTAGGCAATGGGCGATCCCAGCTGGATTGCTTATGGGCTTCAGAAGGCGGTGGTTGGGGTGCTGGTCCAGCGAGAGAAACCCATTTGGTTGTGCAGTCTGTGAAGCTGGGATGATGCACCCCTGCCTGTTGAACTAGGTGCTCAGGTAGGATTTCCTTCACTAAGTTGTCAGACCCCACTGAAGAGGACAGGAACGCTGGTACAGCAATTTGTGTTGCTGTGCGCACGCCATATATATATATATATATATATATATATATATATATATATATATATATAACTGAAAACTCACACCCCAGAAGTGACTCGAAACCATACTCCCAGATGCCACACAACTGGTATGTACAAGACGCCTTAATCCACTTGACCATCACGACCGGACATAATGAGGTGATAGCCGAGGCTATTTGAACCACCCCACCGCCGGCACTCGGATAGTAATCTTGGGCATAGCATTTTACCAAATCACCTCATTCTTTGGGGCACACGTGAGGAACACAAATGCGAACAAGCCTGAATGGTCCCCAGGACAATATGCAACTGAAAACTCACACCCCAGAAGTGACTCGAACCCATACTCCCAGATGCCACGCAACTGGTATGTACAAGACGCCTTAATCCACTTGACCATCACGACCGGACATAATGAGGTGATAGCCGAGGCTATTTGAACCACCCCACCGCCGGCACTCGGATAGTAATCTTGGGCATAGCATTTTACCAAATCACCTCATTCTTTGGGGCACACGTGAGGAACACAAATGCGAACAAGCCTGAATGGTCCCCAGGACAATATGCAACTGAAAACTCACTCCCCAGAAGTGACTCGAACCCATACTCCCAGATGCCACGCAACTGGTATGTACAAGACGCCTTAATCCACTTGACCATCACGACCGGACATAATGAGGTGATAGCCGAGGCTATTTGAACCACCCCACCGCCGGCACTCGGATAGTAATCTTGGGCATAGCATTTTACCAAATCACCTCATTCTTTGGGGCACACGTGAGGAACACAAATGCGAACAAGCCTGAATGGTCCCCAGGACAATATGCAACTGAAAACTCACACCCCAGAAGTGACTCGAACCCATACTCCCAGATGCCACGCAACTGGTATGTACAAGACGCCTTAATCCACTTGACCATCACGACCGGACATAATGAGGTGATAGCCGAGGCTATTTGAACAACCCCACCGCCGGCACTCGGATAGTAATCTTGGGCATAGCATTTTACCAAATCACCTCATTCTTTGGGGCACACGTGAGGAACACAAATGCGAACAAGCCTGAATGGTCCCCAGGACAATATGCAACTGAAAACTCACACCCCAGAAGTGACTCGAACCCATACTCCCAGATGCCACGCAACTGGTATGTACAAGACGCCTTAATCCACTTGACCATCACGACCGGACATAATGAGGTGATAGCCGAGGCTATTTGAACCACCCCACCGCCGGCACTCGGATAGTAATCTTGGGCATAGCATTTTACCAAATCACCTCATTCTTTGGGGCACACGTGAGGAACACAAATGCGAACAAGCCTGAATGGTCCCCAGGACAATTTGCAACTGAAAACTCACACCCCAGAAGTGACTCGAACCCATACTCCCAGATGCCACGCAACTGGTATGTACAAGACGCCTTAATCCACTTGACCATCACGACCGGACATAATGAGGTGATAGCCGAGGCTATTTGAACCACCCCACCGCCGGCACTCGGATAGTAATCTTGGGCATAGCATTTTACCAAATCACCTCATTCTTTGGGGCACACGTGAGGAACACAAATGCGAACAAGCCTGAATGGTCCCCAGGACAATATGCAACTGAAAACTCACACCCCAGAAGTGACTCGAACCCATACTCCCAGATGCCACGCAACTGGTATGTACAAGACGCCTTAATCCACTTGACCATCACGACCGGACATAATGAGGTGATAGCCGAGGCTAT
Organism: Procambarus clarkii; assembly: GCF_040958095.1. Lineage (NCBI taxonomy): Eukaryota > Metazoa > Arthropoda > Malacostraca > Decapoda > Cambaridae > Procambarus > Procambarus clarkii. The sequence goes on along the minus strand of NC_091202.1, from coordinate 14,985,543 downwards.
TTGAACCACCCCACCGCCGGCACTCGGATAGTAATCTTGGGCATAGCATTTTACCAAATCACCTCATTCAAATAGCCTCATTCAAATAGGTGGTTCAAATAGCCTCGGCTATCACCTCATTATGTCCGGTCGTGATGGTCAAGTGGATTAAGGCGTCTTGTACATACCAGTTGCGTGGCATCTGGGAGTATGGGTTCGAGTCACTTCTGGGGTGTGAGTTTTCAGTTGCATATTGTCCTGGGGACCATTCAGGCTTGTTCGCATTTGTGTTCCTCACGTGTGCCCCAAAGAATGAGGTGATTTGGTAAAATGCTATGCCCAAGATTACTATCCGAGTGCCGGCGGTGGGGTGGTTCAAATAGCCTCGGCTATCACCTCATTATGTCCGGTCGTGATGGTCAAGTGGATTAAGGCGTCTTGTACATACCAGTTGCGTGGCATCTGGGAGTATGGGTTCGAGTCACTTTTGGGGTGTGAGTTTTCAGTTGCATATTGTCCTGGGGACCATTCAGGCTTGTTCGCATTTGTGTTCCTCACGTGTGCCCCAAAGAATGAGGTGATTTGGTAAAATGCTATGCCCAAGATTACTATCCGAGTGCCGGCGGTGGGGTGGTTCAAATAGCCTCGGCTATCACCTCATTATGTCCGGTCGTGATGGTCAAGTGGATTAAGGCGTCTTGAACATACCAGTTGCGTGGCATCTGGGAGTATGGGTTCGAGTCACTTTTGGGGTGTGAGTTTTCAGTTGCATATTGTCCTGGGGACCATTCAGGCTTGTTCGCATTTGTGTTCCTCACGTGTGCCCCAAAGAATGAGGTGATTTGGTAAAATGCTATGCCCAAGATTACTATCCGAGTGCCGGCGGTGGGGTGGTTCAAATAGCCTCGGCTATCACCTCATTATGTCCGGTCGTGATGGTCAAGTGGATTAAGGCGTCTTGAACATACCAGTTGCGTGGCATCTGGGAGTATGGGTTCAAGTCACTTCTGGGGTGTGAGTTTTCAGTTGCATATTGTCCTGGGGACCATTCAGGCTTGTTCGCATATATATATATATATATATATATATATATATATATATATATATATATATATATATATATATATATATATATATATATATATAAATATATATGGATTATACTGGCGATGCAAATTAGGATCATCCTGGTGATTGTTTTGGTGAGTGATGGAGGAGGCGTTTGTTTATTTTGATTGGGTGATGGTTGGAGAACTGAGGTAGTATTTAAATAGCTAATGATGGGTGGATTGACGAGGCAATGGATAAGGTGCTGTGATAATAGGTAAGGCGGATGTGATAGGTGGAAAGTTGTGTGTGTGTAATGTGATTATCCGAGGTTATGAGTTACGAAATCTCTGATGGATCGGGTTAATGGATAAGGAGGTGGTGAAGGGTAGAGAGAAAAGGCATTGGATAGGGAAGAATATAATGGGTTCGTGCGGAATATACGATAAATAAAAAGAATTGTGTTTGGAAAGGAGGCAAAGGGCAAGAAAGATATGATAAAAGGTTGCGATCAATGAAGGTAATGAGTGGAGTGAGGTGTTTACTGGTAGAGTAAAAGAAATGAGGTATAGGGTGAGGAGATTACAGGTTAATAACGAAGCTATAAACACACAGATCCCAAGGGTCTTACGAGTGAGGAAACAAGGCTGGACAAATAGGCGAAATATGCTGAACCTGTAAATAGGTTGTGATGAATAAAATGTAGGTGTACGGTAGTCCTCCCAATGGCTTGTGTCAATGTCAATCACATTTACAAAAAAAAAAAAAAGAATAAAAGTTGACTGCGTGACTGTTGCCTCCTGTGGTCAAGTAAAAGGGAAAAACACGCAAAACAAATCGTATGAACAATGAAACTTTAATTGACTTGAAACAAACATGAACAAAGATAATCCCTTGGCTGTGTACAGTGCGAATTAAACAAAATTACAATGTCAAAAAATAATATAAAATAAAACAATAGTTACGTTACTCTACAATGAACAAGACAAAAAATGAATTAAAAGGTGCTGAGAATATTGGCTGGCTGAAAACCTCCACTATTACAAAGAACGTATACTAGATAGATGTATCAGCCTTGAGAGCACAGAATATTCTAAATCCAAATACTCGTGCACGCTTAGTCATCGGCTATGCAGATGGCGCTGAAGTGGAGTGGAGTCGCCGATTCACCAATGGGAAGTGTGCTGGCTGGAAGTGGTAGTTTGGTGATCGACGAGGGTGGTGTGGCGTCAGCGAGGAGGGGAAGGTGGAGAGCGAGTGTAGGGTACGTATATCCCCTGTAGAAACGTATTCTACTAAATATGTACTACTCTTGATTGTAGTATCTAGATGTTGTAGATGTACTGAAGTAACATGATGTAGGAAAGAGCAGGCCAAATCTCTCTTGAAAGAGATTATCGTTACAAGGTACACACTTCGATAGTCCCATAAACGCTCAACGGTATATCTTGAGGTTATCTTGAGATGATTTCGGGGCTTTAGTGTCCCCGCGGCCCGGTCCTCGACCAGGCCTCCACCCCCAGGAAGCAGCCCGTGACAGCTGACTAACTCCCAGGTACCTATTTACTGCTAGGTAACAGGGGCATTCAGGGTGAAAGAAACTCTGCCCATTTGTTTCTGCCTCGTGCGGGAATCGAACCCGCGCCACAGAATTACGAGTCCTGCGCGCTATCCACCAGGCTACGAGGCCACTAATGCCGAGGGTCAGAGAATGTCACCTACGCGCCTGAGAGTCACGCCAATATGAAGAGCCAATATCGTTTTAAGACAGAAGTAATTAGGTTTTGGAATAAAAATGCATGTCGGTGGGGGGTTGAAAAGTGGTCGGGAGAAATGAAAGAGAATTTTAGGTGGGCGGGAGGAAGGCCTTAAAGGTGGCAGGTTATAAGGGCCGCTGAACACCGCAGTAGTGGTAGTGCTGGCATGGAGCCTCTCCCCAATCCCCCCCCCCCCCCACTATTACACGGCTCTCAGTATTACCTCCTACTGATGACTTTATTATACAACGAGTCAAGATAACGCTGCCACGGATGTTACTCGTTCAATATTACCGGAGTTCCGCGTCCCCCCGGCCCTCTATTATTGTTCCGGGAGACACATTGCGAAGACGCTCAAGAAAGTTACGGGCGGCGTGATGAAGTCTGGAAATATATGAAAGGTCTTCAGAGAACCTTTGGTGGAGCCATGTCTCGGCAATAATAAAATATTTCGCCTGTAAATTTCGAGGAAGCGCGTGAGGCGAGGTGGTGTTCAGTTCTCTACGATGTGATGTGAAAGGGAGAGAGAAAAGGACCTACGGATGTAAGGTTGAAAAAGGGGTTAATTTATTGATGCAGGGATGGTCAGATAATGGAATTATCAAACAGCATGATGGGCAGCCGGATATTTGGATAATGTAAGGATGGGCAGAATGACAAATGGATGGATCAATTAGATATATGACACTTGGGATGAGGATAGGTTTCATGGGTTGTGAGGCATGGGGTAGTGAGGCATGGGCAGCGAGGCATGGGTAGTGATAATGGTGATGGTGTATTATTGGTATTTACTGAACTGTTCATATTCACAAGATGGCTGTGGATTCTTCGAGCCGCCATTGTTGATGGTTCAGCTATACTGTTTCCACTGCTACTCTTGTCAGTTGGTAGTCCCAATGGTTCTGTTTTCATGCTTCCGTTGTCCCTGCTCTTGTTGTAGTGATGCCGTTCTCACTGCAGACTTTTTTTATAATTCAGTTCTAATGCAGATGACATTGTTCTCATCACACAGAGAGTAATCACACTAACATGATTGTATCAGTGAGAAATCCTCATCACGGCTTCTGTGGATTTTCTCATTGAAGGAATGTCGGCGACGTTCCAACGTCTGGTATGATTGTGGCTCTCTGAGTGATGCTGGAGCATCTCTGGGTGATGCTGGAGCATCTCTGGGTGATGCTGGAGCATCACTAGGTGATGCTGGAGCATCTCTGGGTGATGCTGGAGCATTTCTGGCTGATGCTGGAGCATCTCTGAGTGATGCTAGAGCATCACTAGGTGATGCTGGAGCATCACTAGGTGATGCTGGAGCATCACTGGGTGATGCTGGAGCATCACTGGGTGATGCTGGAGCATCACTAGGTGATGCTGGAGCATCTCTGGGTGATGCTGGAGCATCTCTGGGTGATGCTGGAGCATCTCTGGGTGATGCTGGAGCATCACTAGGTGATGCTGGGGCATCTCTGGGTGATGCTGGAGCATCTCTGGGTGATGCTGGAGCATCTCTGGCTGATGCTGGAGCATCACTAGGTGATGCTGGAGCATCACTGGGTGATGCTGGAGCATCACTAGGTGATGCTGGAGCATCTCTGAGTGATGCTAGAGCATCACTAGGTGATGCTGGAGCATCTCTGGGTGATGCTGGAGCATCTCTGGCTGATGCTGGAGCATCACTAGGTGATGCTGGAGCATCACTGGGTGATGCTGGAGCATCACTGGGTGATGCTGGAGCATCACTAGGTGATGCTGGAGCATCTCTGAGTGATGCTAGAGCATCACTAGGTGATGCTGGAGCATCTCTGGGTGATGCTGGAGCATCTCTGGGTGATGCTGGAGCATCTCTGGGTGATGCTGGAGCATCTCTGGGTGATGCTGGAGCATCACTGGGTGATGCTGGAGCATCACTGGGTGTTGCTGGAGCATCACTAGGTGATGCTGGAGCATCTCTGAATGATGCTAGAGCATCACTAGGTGATGCTGGAGCATCTCTGGGTGATGCTGGAGCATCTCTGGGTGATGCTGGAGCATCTCTGGGTGATGCTGGAGCATCTCTGGGTGATGCTGGAGCATCACTAGGTGATGCTGGAGCATCACTGGGTGATGCTGGAGCATCACTAGGTGATGCTGTGTCGTGACGCTGAACCCCGGTTCATTCCGAACACAGCGATTACACAACACATAACACCTTGCCTCAGCAACCGTTACTACCACCGTGTACTCCTACACACACCAGACCCTTGAGGCGTACCACTAGGTTTGTATTGGAACACAATGAATGAACATATGGAAGGTATTTAAAGGCCGTCGGGTTTTGTCATTTAATTACAAAGAATAGACTTTGACAAATAATAACATATTAACATACTCTATTAGGTCAATAGACTTCCAATACCCATAGACCACTTGACCTCCGCGATCACTACCCACACTCGTAACTTCCGCCTATGTCCCTAATACGGAATGATTACTACAACGCTCCACACCCGGTTAGTCTTTCATTCCATACTCACATACTGCAGACTTAACTTGGTCACTAAGATCACCTCAGGTTCTCGCATAGCTGTCTGCTACACTTCGCTGCTGCCGCAAACGGAGATCCAGAGGACTTCTCGGTTCAACTCCCACATCTCTGGGTGATGCTGAAGCATCACTGAGTGATGCTGGAGCATCACTGGGTGATGCTGGAGCATCTCTGGGTGATGCTGGAGCATCTCTGGGTGATGCTGGAGCATCTCTGAGTGATGCTGGAGCATCTCTGGGTGATGCTGGAGCATCTCTGAGTGATGCTGGAGCATCTCTGGGTGATGCTGGAGCATCACTGAGTGATGCTGGAGCATCACTGGGTGATGCTGGAGCATCTCTCGGTGATGCTGGAGCATCACTGGGTGATGCTGGAGAATCTCTGGGTGATGCTGGAGAATCACTTGGTGATGCTGGAGCATCACTGGGTGATGCTGGAGCATCACTGGGTGATGCCGGAGCATCACTGGGTGATGCTGGAGAATCACTGGGTGATGCTAGAGCTGTAACAAACTAGGCTGTTGTAAGAATTATCCAGAGTGGTTTATCGACAAAAGAGAATGGGAAGCTGAGCCGCATGGTGACCTGACCCCCAGGGGAATTCGCGGTGGAAATAACCAACGCTTTGTTCATAGCTGCGTATAATGAACCATCCTATAGTATTCAGTAATTTAGATAAAATTAGCCTTTATTCATTTTGCATTAAAATTGTATTGTATAATAGTACTGGATACAATATCAAGAGTATTCTAATTATTGAGTTTAAGTCACCATCAGTGACGTCACGAATCAGATCTAACTTTTGAGGCGGAGTGACCGGCGGTCATAGGTCATCAGGGGTTGACAGGTCTACTATTTCTCAAAGTTTTAATAACCATTTTTGTGATCGGGAACAGCTTTGCCGTTAGATGTTTGTGTAATCTAATTAAAGTAAAATAATTCAACCAGTCTGGATCAATTCAGTACAAACAGAGGTTAATTGTTATAACTTAAACCTTGCTAGTAACTGGGTAGAACTTTGAATAGGCGGAAGGATACAATACTCTTGTCTGGGGTAGTCCAGACAAGGAGGAGATCAGTGTGGAAACGGGAGCAGCTGGGATAAGAGGTCAAACATCTTACCTCTCCCCACGACCAGCCAAAACATCTAGCTGGTCGCCCAAGGTATAGTTGCTATTGTTAATTATAGAAATAGTCTTCTCATTTGCCACTCAGGTCAAGTAGGGAGTGTTAAAGTGATAGGGAGTGAACATATTTAGATTTTGTTTTAGTTTTCTTTTAATAAATTAAATTTGTTATTAATTTGCATTTTATTGTTTCCATGTGTTTTATGTGTATACTTGTCCTGGTCACGTGGTCCACACGAGGCAGAGTTGTATTGGGCGCCGATTCTAACATCGAATCGGAATTATCATTACCGTGTAATTTATTCCACACTCAAGGTCATCGTATATAGTGGGGATCAAGCCCCAAGGTTGATTAATTAGCGTGATCGATCCAGACCTCGATCATTGCTCTTGTATTACTGGTCTGGTGGTGGCAGCAGAGGTGACTCTAGGGTTTTGTTCAGAGCTTAGGTCACGTCATACTAGGTGTAGAATCCTAAGTCGGTCAATCGTCTTAGGACCACGTGGCGTGGAGTTGGCTTTGTTAAAAGTTTTGGAGACCCTTGGTTTAGAAATAAAAGTAAGAATACGGGTAGAGGGAGTAGAAGGAAGTAAAGAGAGAGGGAACCAAACCCGTGTTACAATGGTGCACAGCGGTGGTTTCAACAATTTTGTTTGAAATTGTTGAAAGGCTCACGCGTCTAGCCGTTCGAACACGTGCGCGGATACTAAGGAGACAGCCGCGGGCCAGGATTAGCAGTGCGCCCCACAAGTGCGTTTGAGTGGGGATTGGCGAATCTTGGGTCATGCGGGCTGATATGATTAAGGTTTAGTTAGTAAGATTAGGTTGTTAAAATTAGATTTATTGAAAAGGAGACCGCTCCGAGTTGATTGGACTGGGTACCATACTCGACCCATTGCAATTCATTCAGAGGTGTTGGGAGCCGCCATACTCTCAACAGCAGTTCCTTGAGGGCTGTCGGGGGCGGATATATCTGTGGGACGCCAATAGATAGTCCGAGGGCGTTATTAGACGACCCAAAACGCTAGGAAAAACGTAATCCGTGAAGGGCGTTGCGGCCTCCGAGGGACGGACTAGTAACCTACCTAGCAGCGATTCAACAACTAAGTGATCGCACACTTAGTGGAGGTTGAGTCGTCCCTAGTCATAATTGTTGCTGAAAGCTGCGTGTCGCTCTGTTGGAACCTAGATGGTGTGGCCTCTAGGCTAGGTGTGGTACGGCGAGCCGGTAGGAACAATTATAAGATTAAGTCGAGTGCATTTTTGAATTAAGTATACTTAAATTTATAAAGTAATTTCCGTTTATTTGCGTTGTTCTAGATTTTTTCCCTAAATTTTTTCCCCTAAATTCAATCCCCGGTTAAAATTTTTCCCAAGTGTTTAGCGTTTTCTTGCATATTAGGCTAAGTGCGTACGTTAAGTTTTGCTATTCCCTGTTGTATTAGTCTAAGTCAGAGGCGTTGTTAATCCTCTGGACTTAGGGCTATATGTCGGTCACGATAGATAAGTGAAGGAGTTTAAGGGATAGTAAGTTGCGTGTAAATGTTATTTGTCCGTGGAATATTTCTAAGTATTTTGGGATAAGTTTTCGGCTAAGTCAATGTCGGAAACTCGTTAACTGTAATTAATTTGTATTCGTGGGTCACGTGTATGATCTGGGCGTCATTAGGATTCTCCAGTCGATGCGTGTGATATTTTCTAGTTTTTACCAGTAAGACGGTAAAATTGTGTTTTTAGACTTAGAACTCTGTTTTCAGTAGAAACGTAGGTGGAAAATTTTCTAAGTCCAGCTCGGGCTAGAATCTGACTTTTTGGCGGAAATTCTAATTTTCATGTTTCGTGTATATTCTGGGGTCAGTATTACTCTCTAGTGCGCGCAAGGGACGTAATTCTGTTCGCAAAACATTAAACAGTGATAATTACATTTTTGCCGAATTTAGTATTTTTTCGAGAAAATCGTGTCGTAATTTTGTCAGAGTCCATTTGAGGTGAAAATCTCGGATTTTGACGAAAAATCGAATTAGTGAGTGTTGAAACCGCCCGAAGTGTCAGTATTGTTCTGTATACAACGTCAGTAGTAAATAATAACGTATTTATATCTGGAAACGAGAAACCCAAATTTTTGTGAATTAAAGGAGTTTTGTGATATTTGGGGTGATAGAAATTTTTTTTCCCTCGGAGTCAGAAAAATTGGCAGAGTCCAGCAATTGAGTAAAAACGCAGTTTTTGATAAAAATTCAATTTTTAGTAAGCATTTATAGGTCCTGGGTGTCTATATTAATCGCTAGAGCGGTTTATTAACGTAAAACTAGTTATTTTCCTTCAGAACAAAAATTTAGATTTTTCAGCGTTTAAGCGAAAAAGCGCGGGACTTAGTTTTTTCAGCGCAGCTGGTCCCGCTCCACCAGTCATCAGGGGCCACGCTGCTCACTTCAAGCGCGTTTAGTATTCAAGTACAGTAAATATTCTTTATTAATCCATCACGAGTGCTGTGCGTTAGTTGCGTTATTTAAATTGTTTTATATAAATTAGATTCATTAATTTTTTTAACGTAAAGGACTTAGGTTTCAGCAATAGAACTGCAGGATATTTCACGGTCAGACACGAGTGCGGGGCAGACACTCATTCATTGGATTCACTTCAGCGATTCTCTCGATAAATCGTTGTATTTCCTATTTTGGGAAGTTAGTAGTTTTCTCTTAGAATAGAGTTGTGATTTTTTTTTATTCGTGTAAGATCACGGTTGTAGTGAGTCCGGGTCGAGGGTGTACTAAAGGGTAGTTTAGAAGAGACGTGGCACACCAGGAATCACAGTAAATGTTTAACCCAGATAATGACCAGTCAGTAGGGACCAGTGGGAATGGGAGTGTAGAGGATAGAACCTCTTCCGACACCACTGGGGATCGCTCAGGTAGCTCAACTGGCACCACAGGTGGGGTCAGTGGGACTGAAGCGACGAGTTCACGGGTTCTGCATGGGACTGGGCAGTCGAGGGTATCTTTCCATCCCGGTAGCGATACTATTATTGACATGAGTGGGGAGTCTTGCGAGGAGTCGTCCCATGAGTGGGGAGAGCCGTCTTGGGTTCCCCCACAAAGAACATCGACGCCATGCCAGCAGGGCAGACAGGGGGCCTCAGTTAGTATGGCAGGACGTCCCACTTCGCTCGGTAGAGAACAGCAACCTGTTCAACGGGAACATGAACAACCACACCAACAGCAGGAACTACCCAACATAACACCAATACCACAGCACCCACAACACCTAGGTACACCTCATCCGTCACTACAACAACCGCTGTATCCCACCGTTGCCACCATTGTAACCCGGGTTCGGGTACCTCTCTCTTTACTTCCTTCTTTCTACTCCCTCTACCCGTATTCTTACTTTTATTTCTAAACCAAGGGACTCCAAAACTTTTACCAAAGCCAACTCCACGCCACGTGGTCCTAAGACGATTGACCGACTTAGGATTCTACACCCAGTATGACGTGACCTAAGCTCTGAACAAAACCCTAGAGTCACCTCTGCTGCCACCACCAGACCAGTAATACAAGAGCAATGATCGAGGTCTGGATCGATCACGCTAATTAATCAACCTAGGGGCTTGATCCCCACTATAAACGATGACCTTGAGTGTGGAATAAATTACACGGTAATGATGATTCCGATTCGATGTTAGAATCGGCGCCCAATACAACTCTGCCTCGTGTGGACCACGTGACCAGGACAAGTATACACATAAAACACATGGAAACAATAAAATGCAAATTAATAACAAATTTAATTTATTAAAAGAAAACTAAAACAAAATCTAAATATGTTCACTCCCTATTACTTTAACACTCCCTACTTGACCTGAGTGGCAAATGAGACTATTTCTATACATAACCATAGCAACTATACCTTGGGCGACCAGCTAGATGTTTTGGCTGGTCTTGAGGAGAGGTAAGATGTTTGACCTCTTATCCCAGCTGCTCCCGTTTCCACACTGATCTTTTCCTTGTCTGGACTACCCCAGACAGAGTATTGTATTGTTCCGCATCGCTTACCCAGTTACTTTAGCAAGGTTAAGTTATAACAATTAAACTCTGTTTGTACTGAATTGATCCAGACTGGTTGAATTATTTTACTGAATTAAATTACAAACATCTAACGGCAGAGCTGTTCCCGATCACAAAAATGGTTATTAAAACTTTGAGAAATAGTAGACCTGTCAACCCCTGATGACCTATGACCGCCGGTCACTCCGCCTCAAAAGTTAGATCTGATTCGTGACGTCACTGATGGTGACTTAAACTCAATAATTAGAATACTCTTGATATTGTACCCAGTACTATTATACAATACAATTTTAATGCAAAATGAATAAAGGCTAATTTTCTCTAAATTACTTGAATACTATAGGATGGTTCATTATACGCAGCTATGAACAAAGCGTCGGTTAATTCCACCGCGAATTCCCCTGGGGGTCAGGTCACCATGCGGCTCAGCTTCCCATTCTCTTTTGTCGATAAACCACTCTGGATAATTCTTACAACAGCCTAGTTTGTTACAACCCCCCCGCACAAGCACTTAGTAAACCTTGTTAATTTGTTAAAATTCACGAGGTTTAGTATCCAAACCCACAATTCAACTCATGCCACAAACAAAAGCTAACCTAACTAATAAAATTTGACAAATAATAGTCCAACATCATAATGAACATGTTCATATTTCATAAATTTCTCAGCTGTCAACTGACAGCAATCCTCCAATATCAGGAAACATACATCCTACCCTTACTGACATAGCTAAATAACATGTCCCTACTCTACCATCAAAAACTAGCTATTAAACTCTCTTGGCTCTTCACCAGCCAAGTCCATGTGTCCTCTAGAGCCGGCCACACCGTGCTCAAACAAACATTAAAGTTATATCATCAGACTGAACTTTCAGTCATCCGGGAGCGTACTACGGAACTGTCAGGTACACATCCGTGTACTAACCACTCCCCATCAAGGAACACACCTAACGTTTATTACATGTATCTAAAAATAAAAAAAAAAATTCCTATACTATATCACAGGTTTCAGCTGACTGTACAGCCAAGTGTTCTCACTCACTAGAAGTGTCAATGTTTATATTGGTCCGCCTCTCCTGTGTTCATTCTGCAAAAAAAAATAGCACAACATAATTTTCCATAACCGTTTGTTCTGGGCTGAGACAATTACACAGGGGCTTCGATTTTGATTACTGACCAATTTATAGTTAAATTTTCATATATTATACCAGAATTATTTTAAATCTGTTTTTCAACATTTATAAAGAATTGATTCTAACTCTGTTTTTCAACATTTAAACAAGAGTGTCCAGATGTTCTTTACACAGATGTTCAGAGCCAACTTTGTTGTTTGTATCAATTGTTCATATTAAGTAAACGAGAAAAAAAAAATCGATGCTGCTGGATGCTGAATGTAGTCGCTGACGATGACGGTGTCGATCTTGCTTCTTCTCATGTGTAGACATCAATACCTGGTCCTCTTGTACTCCCATCCGGTACTCTTGAATGACGACAGAGTGTAGTAGAGCGGAGTGCCAAGTGACAGCTGTAGAATACTGTTACTTCGGCCATTAATCTTGCTCTCGACAGTCCACACGCCTTCGTATCAATCACAGTTCACACGGTAGTCTTGATGTTAAACTTGTCGCAGATGACCACAGCAGAGCAGGACTGGATGTACCAACGGTGTCTCTTAGCAGGAGTGGTGTCAGAAGGTCGTAGAGGCGGGTTGCTTGTTTGCAGAACAGGTGAATCTCGTCTTCCATCATTGCTCACGTCATCTCAGGCGTTTCTTGATGTCACCAGGTTACTAGGCCGTAAACACCAACTGTGTATACCCTCGTACCGCCGACTTTAGGCCAAAGGAGACAATTTTGCGACCTTCTATTGGCGAGTCCCGGTACTCTGTAGGGAAACCGTGCCTTCCACCTGTGACCGCCTTACTTCTGCTTTCTTGTTACTTCAGATGACGTAATCATTAATCTTCCGGCGAAATTCTTGAGTACTGCTACGTGCTTTCCATTTCTTGACCTCTCCTCCAACACTGCTGGAATGGCTGCAGTCTTGATGACGCAGCAGGTGGGTATTGGTGATCTCGAGACAGCTACCCCGGCGTTGTATGGCACCTCCGGTGACTGCTATAATGTGGACAGCTCGCTGGCCCTGACAACCTCGTTAGTGACGTGAGGCGTCGGCCGGGTGACTCTTGGACAGTCACTCATCCCCAAAGTAACTGATGTATGGGTTACTGGGTCTGGTGGGGGGGAGGGCTTTGTGTAACGTGCCTCCCCCCTCGGTCTTTACAGACAAGGGTTCACGTGTGGCTGGAACAACTGGGTCGGTGTACCAATCAGACCTGGGAACAGACAGACACAACACAGCGGAAGCATAGATATACTCTGGGTTTGGTGGAGGTGGAACCCCAGAGCACGGTAAAAGTTGCTACCCGAGTCAAGTATAGACATAGTACATCTCATTGCCTTTACAGGAAAATCTAATGAACACTAAATTATACTAACCAAGGAAGTTACTTTACTGTATAGCGCGAGATCTCGTCACCATAGGGTGGCGAGACTGCGCCTGACTACTGATGAGCGATGACAGAGGGTCATCCTCATCTTCTGACTCGTCGGTGAAGCCATGAGTCAGCACTGCTGAGTCAGGAACTAGACCCGCTGAAGGCAGTTCTAATTCCTCTCTAGCATGATAATGTTTCAATTTATTCACGTGAATTGTCCTTTCCACCTGGTCCTCGAACACTCCTTTTATAACAAGATTAACCGGCCCCGCCCTTTTAATTACTCTATATGGTCCTCGCCACCTCGGAGCTAGTTTCCTGCTCTGATTGGCGGGCGCAGCCTCATTCCCTCTCAATACGAGGCTTCCTTCCTTCAACTCAAGAGGGCGCACTTTCTTGTCATAAAAATGAGCATACCGAGTCCGTGCCTTCTTGGACGCTTCAGCTGCAATATTCCATGCATTTCTCATTTTACCCAGGACCTCTGAAGGATAGTCCTCCCCGTATGCAACATTATGTCTGTTAAGCAGACCTGACGGGAAATTGCATGAATTACCAGTAAACAAATGAAGTGGTTGGGTGTTAATTGATTGGTGGATGGCAGTATTCAAGGCGAACTGAACATAGGGTAGGTGTTCATCCCAGGTGTTTGCATCATGTTCAGCAAGGATTGCAAGCATATCCTTGACTGAACGATTAGTCCGTTCCGTCATTCCGTTTGCTTGTGGGTGGTAGGCTGTTGTAAAAGCCGAAGTTGTCTCTAAAATCTTACAAACTTCTCTAAATATATTCCCATTGAATTCTTGACCCCGGTCAGAGACTAAAACTTTAGGAGGTCCGAATACAGTAACGAACCTACGCAAGAACGCATCTGCAACCGTACGAGAATCCTTCTGAGGTAATGCAACTAGTGTAGTGTATCTAGACAGATGGTCAACTAGCACCAACACATATCTGTTACCTGAATGACTGTGGTGTAAGTCAATCAAATCGGCCCCCACACGATCTAACGGTTCACGAATTTCAGGAAATTCCTGAAGTGGGGCTTGTACCTTAAGGGTACCTTTCCTCCTCTGGCAACGAGGGCACGACTTCACGAAATTGATTACCTCAGAAAGTAATCCTGGAAAATAAAATAGAGACTTTGCTTTTAAGTGGGTTTTAAAGATCCCCGGATGCCCTGCAATTTTTGAAGCATGTGCAAGCTTTAACGCTGATGACCGCAACGCGTCCGGAATAACTAGTTGAAATACTGCCCTATCATTCTGGCTATTAACATAATACAGGACGCCCTGTTTCATCTCAAAATCATGAATAGGTAAATTCTTTTTCTTTTTCGGGTATTTTCCTCCCTCTAAATACTCAATAATTTCTTTCCATCTAGGCTCGCTCATCTGGTATTCTCTCATTTTATCTGATGGAATGGTTTCAATGTTTTCATTAATTTGAACTGCCGCTATATTTCTACTTAGCGTATCTGGCACAACATGTGCTGGACCAGGCTTGTACAAGATCTGGAATGAGTGGGCCGAAAGTTCGTGAGACCAGCGTGACATTCGTGGGCATTTCGTTCGCTTTTTAAATATATGTGTTAACGCTCGATGGTCTGTGTAGATTACAAAATGCCGCTGAAATAGGTAAGGCTCGAAATACCTAACTGATTCTACTACTGCCAGTGCCTCCCGATCCGTAGCTGAATAACGAACTTCAGGTCCTTTGACCTTCCTACTGAAATAGGCTACTGGATGGGGTAAATTATCTGCGTCTCGCTGAATTAAGCACCCGCCAATAGCTATACCGCTGGCGTCAGTGTGCACTTCCCACTCTTTCTCAAAATCAGGAATAGCCAATACCGGTGTCGTGATTAGTTGGTCTTTCAGTTTGCGATAGGCCTCGTCATGTTCAGATTTCCACACAAACTTCGCATTTTTCTTTGTCAGATCAGTCAGGGGTGCTGAAATGCCAGCGAAACCTTCAATATGACGACGAAAATATCCGGCCGCCCCCAAAAACCTACGCACGTCCTTTGCTGTCCTTGGAGTAGGCATGTCAGCAATGGCGCGGCAAGAATCTGGGTCAGGTCGGATACCGTCTGGGCACACCTGGAACCCCAGAAATTTGAATTTCTGAGCCGCCAAGGTGCACTTCTGAACATTCAGCCTGAAACCTGCCTGATCTAACAATTTCAAAGTCTCAGTCAAGTCCTGTAGGTGTTCCTCAAACGTCCTGGAATATATCACAACATCATCCAGGTACGCTAAAGAATGCCTACCCAGTACCGGACTAAGGATAAAGTTGATGGCCCTCTGAAACGACGAAGGCGCTGTCTTCAAACCAAACGGCATCCTACGGAATTGATAAGTGTGCCTACCATCCGAGAATGCTGTTTTTTCCCTATCTTGTTCTGCCACCGGAATCGCCCAATACGCCGATTTTGCGTCAAGAGTTGAGAAATACTTAGCAGCACCAAATTGATCTATTATCTCCTGTATTCGGGGCAACGGATACACATCACCCTTAGTTAATTCGTTCACCTTCCGGTAGTCAACACAGAAACGATAACTACCGTCCGGTTTCCGAACTAGCACAACAGGAGAGAGCCACGGTGACGTACTAGGCTCTATCACGCCCTGTCTCAACATTTTCTGGCACTCCTCCCTGATAATGTTCTTTGCCTGTTCCGGCAACCTCCACTGTCTTGTGTACACAGGCAAATGGTCACCAGTTGGAATGGTGTGCTCGATCTTATCAAGGAGACCAATCTGGTCATCCTCTGTCGCAAACAATTTCGGGAATTTTCGTAAAACTCCTCTCAGTGCCTTCCTATCCGCCTGTGCAACATGTTGCAAATCAAGTGCTGAAATTAATTTTTCTATTTCCTCTACATTCTGTGCAACATTTCTCGTCTCGTATTGTACTTTGGATGGTGTTTTAGTGTTCAACATATTCAGTGCACTACATTGTGCAGTGACGGCTGGCGTCTCAGCTGACTCATGGTGAAAGATTTCTGTGTCCTCCACCATGGTTCCCTGAGATACCCTATCACCTGCCCTGAAGCGAAAAGTCTTATGTGAAAGATTGACAACTGGAATGAGTGCACCTTTATCGAGCACTACAACTAAGTGATGAGGAATTAATAAACTATCACATCTCCCAGCCACCTGAAGGGTGGTACCTGGTTGTATGTGACGTCCCACGGCTACTTTAATAAATTTAACAGAATGTGGTGGGCAACTCTGTTTAGTCAATGCATGCAATGCGCATGACCTCTTAACTGTGTCTGGAAGAGACTTAAAAATCAATTTTGGATAGTGCGCATTATATTTCAGCTTCCTCTTAATTGAAGCTACAACTGGGGGATGGTCGATCATCTCCACTGGGTAGGAAGTCTGTCCCAACTGCAACCTGCAATTCCTAGCCCCTTTTTGAGCAGACAAGGAATAATCAAATCGCGACAGAAAATCAGTTCCCATTAAGATGTGACCAGGAAAATCAAGGTTCTCTACGATCGTACATGTGTGAGGCTGCAATTCCCCATCAATCTCAAAATTAACAGTACCTTGACCTACGATCTCAATCTTTTCCCCATTGACTGCTGTTAATGTCTTTGCGCAACGTTGAAGACGTGCATACTTAAAATTGCTGAAGGCTGACTTTTTAATTACCGTTGCCTGGCTTCCTGTATCAACAAAAGCTGTCAATCTCACACCTTCCACTTTCACCTCAAAAGTAGGCCTACCATCACTAGGAGACTGCTTTCATGCTCTCGTAATAGTGACTTTACAGTCCCTCTGTATGTGCCCACGCATCCCGCAGGAGTAACACCTACGCGGATCCCTGTTGTTACCCCGCGCAGGGTGGCTCGAACTTGCCGCTGAGGGCTGCCTCCTGCTTGATGAACCCGCGCCACAGTGACTCGGCTTGGCTCCCTCGCCTTTACTTACCGCCTCTACGTATGGCGACAACTGAGTGCCCGATGTCCCTGCGCGCGTCTGCCTGTCTAGGGCTGTGGCGGCCTGTTGGACTAGGTCTTCATAACTCACACCCGCTCTCCCCGCAAGGAACAATGGCCCCATATCGGAAGGTAACGTTTTGCAGAACAACTCTTTAGCGAATTGCTCTGCCTGACTCGAATCGAACCCCAGTTCCTTAGTGAGGTCGTCAACCCTTCTCTTTAATATTGACCCGAAATCCTTGACAGTGCTTCGGTCATCCCTCTTAAGTGACTCGAGATAAAAGTAAGCCTCATCCTCCGAAACCCTGTCTTTGAATCTGCCCCTAATCGCTTGGACAAACTGAGGCCAAGATGTCAGGTGCTGAAACTCTGTAAATCCCGCCAGTGGACCGGCTACGTGCACGCAAGCCCCCATAGCGAGAGCAATTTTCGATCTATCCCCCGGGACAGCTTCCAGCATCGAACCAATTTCACAAAGCCAGTCTTCCACCTGGCGGTTGCGTTCCACCTTAATGAGCGACAACTCCCTACCTCTGAGTGTCGGCAGAGTCAACTTGGGAATCAGACTCACAAGTCCCTCTGCATGTGACGCGGAGCTACTGGCAGTGGGTGGGTCCCGGGGTTGGGGACTGGGTTGAGGTTGGGGTTTGGCCTGAGGTATGGTGTGGGTGGCCTCGGGTTGGGGTGTGGATTGAGGTTGGGGTTGAGGCTGAGGTATGGTGTGGGTGGCCTCGGGTTGGGGTGTGGATTGAGGTTGGGGTTGAGGCTGAGGTATGGTGTGGGTGGCCTCGGGTTGGGGTGTGGATTGAGGTTGGGGTGTGGATTGAGGTTGGGGTGGGTATGGTGTGGCCTGGGGTTGGAATGGGTATGGGGTGGCCTGGGGTTGGAATGGGTATGGGGTGGCCTGTGGTTGGAATGGGTATGGGGTGGCCTGGGGTTGGAATGGGTATGGGTATGGGTATGGGGTGGCCTGGGGTTGGAATGGGTATGGAGTGGCCTGGGGTTGGGGGAAGGGTTGGTATGGGAGGTGGGGTTGGGGTTGTTGTAGTGACGGATGAGGTGTACCTAGGTGTTGTGGGTGCTGTGGTATTGGTGTTATGTTGGGTAGTTCCTGCTGTTGGTGTGGTTGTTCATATCCCCGTTGAACGGGTTGCTGTTCTCTACCGAGCGAAGTGGGACGTCCTGCCATACTAACTGAGGCCCCCTGTCTACCCTGCTGGCATGGCGTCGATGTTATTTGTGGGGGAACCCAAGACGGCTCTCCCCACTCATGGGACGACTCCTCGCAAGACTCCCCACTCATGTCAATAATAGTATCTCTCCAGGGATGGAAAGATACCCTCGACTGCCCAGTCCCATGCAGAACCCGTGAACTCGTCGCTTCAGTCCCACTGGCCCCACCTGTGGTGCCAGTTGAGCTACCTGAGCGGTCCCCAGTGGTGTCGGAAGAGGTTCTATCCTCTACACTCCCATTCCCACTGGTCCCTACTGACTGGCCATTATCTGGGTTAAACATTTTCTGTGATTCCTGGTGTGCCACGTCTCTTCTAAACTACCCTTTAGTACACCCTCGACCCGGACTCACTACAACCGTGATCTTACACGAATAAAAAAAATCACAACTCTATTCTAAGAGAAAACTACTAACTTCCCAAAATAGGAATACACCGATTTATCGAGAGAATCGCTGAAGTGAATCCAATGAATGAGTGTCTGCCCCGCACTCGTGTCTGACCGTGAAATATCCCGCAGTACTATTGCTGAAACCTAAGTCCTTTACGTTAAAAAAAATTAAAGAATCTAATTTATATAAAACAAATTAAATGATAACGCAACTAACGCGCAGCACTCGTGATGGATTAATAAAGAATATTTACTGTACTTGAATACTAAACGCGCTTGAAGTGAGCAGCGTGGCCACTGATGACTGATGGAGCGGGACCAGCTGCGCTGAAAAAAAACTAAGTCCCGCGCTTGTTCGCTTAAACGCTGAAAAATCAAAATTTTTGTTCTGAAGGAAAATAACTAGTTTTACGTTAATAAACCGCTCTAGCGATTAATATAGACACCCAGGACCTATATATGCTTACCAAAAATTGAATTTTACTCAAAAACTGCGTTTTTACTCAATTGCTGGACTCTGCCAATTTTTCTGACTCCGAGGGAAAAAAAATTCTATCACCCCAAATATCACAAAACTCGTTTAATTCACAAAAATTTGGGTTTCTCGTCCCCAGATATAAATACGTTATTATTTACTACTGACGTTGTATGCAGAACAATACTGACACTTCGGGCGGTTTCAACACTCACTAATTCGAATTTTCGTCAAAATCCGAGATTTTCACCTCAAATGGACTCTGACAAAATTACAACACGATTTTCTCGAAAAATAACTAAATTCGGCAAAAATGTAATTATCACTGTTTAATGCTTACGGACAGAATTACGTCCCTTGCGCGCACTAGAGAGTAATACTGGCCCCAGAATATACACAAAACATGAAAATTCGAATTTTCGCCAAAAAGTCAGATTCTAGCCCAAGCTGGACTTAGAAAATTTTCCACCTACGTTTCTACTGAAAACAGAATTCTAAGTCTACAAACACAATTCTACCGTCTTACTGGTAAAAACTATAAGCAATCACTCGCGTCGACTGGAGAATCCTAATGACGCCCAGATCATACACGTGACCCACGAATACAAATTAATTACAGTTAACGACTTTCCGACATCGACTTAGCCGAAAACTTATCCCAAAATACTTAGAAATATTCCACGACAAATAACATTTACACGCAACTTACTATCCCTTAAACTCCTTCACTTATCTATCGTGACCAACATATAGCCCTAAGTCCAGAGGGTTAACTACGCTCCAGAACCAACACCTCTGACTTAGACTAATATAACAGGGACTAACAAAACTTAACGTACGCACTTAGCCTAATATGCAAGAAAATGCTAAACACTTTGAT
The DNA here is from genome assembly GCF_040958095.1 of Procambarus clarkii. Lineage (NCBI taxonomy): Eukaryota > Metazoa > Arthropoda > Malacostraca > Decapoda > Cambaridae > Procambarus > Procambarus clarkii. The sequence goes on along the minus strand of NC_091202.1, from coordinate 14,965,619 downwards.
AAAAAAAATTTAACCGGGGATTGAATGTAAGGGAAAAAAATTAATCTCTAGAACAATGAAAATAAACGGAAATTACTTTATAAATTTAAGTATACTTAATTCAAAAAAGGCACTCGACTTAATGTTATAATTGCTCCTACCGGCTCGCCGTACCACACCTAGCCTAGGGGCCACACCCTCTAGGTTCCAACAGAGCGACACGCAGCTTTCAGCAACAATTATGACTAGGGACGACTCAACCTCCACTAAGTGTGCGATCACTTAGTTGTTGAATCGCTGCTAGGTAGGTTACTAGTCCGTCCCTCGGAGGCCGCAACGCCCTTCACGGATTACGTTTTTCCTAGCGTTTTGGGTCGTCTAATAACGCCCTCGGACTATCTACTGGCGTCCCACAGATATATCCGCCCCCGACAGCCCTCAAGGAACTGCTGTTGAGAGTATGGCGGCTCCCAACACCTCTGAATTAATTGCAATGGGTCGAGTATGGTACCCAGTCCAATCAACTCGGAGCGGTCTCCTTTTCAATAAATCTAATTTTAACAGCCTAATCTTACTAACTAAACCTTAATCATATCAGCCCGCATGACCCAAGATTCGCCAATCCCCACTCAAACGCACTTGTGGGGCGCACTGCTAATCCTGGCCCGCGGCTGTCTCCTTAGCATCCGCGCACGTGTTCGAACGGCTAGACGCGTGAGCCTTTCAACAATTTCAAACAAAATTGTTGAAACCACCGCTGTGCACCATTGTAACACGGGTTAGGGTTTCTCTCTCTTTACTTCCTTCTTTCTACTCCCTCTACCCGTATTCTTACTTTTATTTCTAAACCAAGGGACTCCAAAACTTTTAACAAAGCCAACTCCACGCCACGTGGTCCTAAGACAATTGACCGACTTAGGATTCTACACCCAGTATGACGTGACCTAAGCTCTGAACAAAACCCTAGAGTCACCTTTGCTGCCACCACCAGACCAGTAATACAAGAGCAATGATCGAGGTCTGGATCGATCACGCTAATTAATCAACCTAGGGGCTTGATCCCCACTATAAACGATGACCTTGAGTGTGGAATAAATTACACGGTAATGATAATTCCGATTCGATGTTAGAATCGGCGCCCAATGCAACTCTGCCTCGTGTGGACCACGTGACCAGGACAAGTATACACATAAAACACATGGAAACAATAAAATGCAAAAATATTAACAAATTTAATTTATTAAAAGAAAAACTAAAACAAAATCTAAAAATGTTCACTCCCTATCACTTTAACACTCCCTACTTGACCTGAATGGCAAATGAGAAGACTATTTCTATAATTAACAATAGCAACTATACCTTGGGCGACCAGCTAGATGTTTTGGCTGGTCGTGGGGAGAGGTAAGATGTTTGACCTCTTATCCCAGCTGCTTCCGTGACCACACTGATTTTTTCCTTGTCTGGACTACCCCAGACAGAGTATTGTATCCTTCCGCCTAGTCAGTCAAAGTTCTACCCAGTTACTAGCAAGGTTTAAGTTATAACAATTAACCTCTGTTTGTACTGAATTGATCCAGACTGGTTGATTTATTTTACTGAATTAAATTACAAACATCTAACGGCAGAGCTGTTCCCGATCACAAAAATGGTTATTAAAACTTTGAGAAATAGTAGACCTGTCAACCCTACTGACCTATGACCGCCGGTCACTCCGCCTCAAAAGTTAGATCTGATTCGTGACGTCACTGATGGTGACTTAAACTCAATAATTAGAATACTCTTGATATTGTATCCAGTACTATTATACAATACAATTTTAATAAAAATGAATAAAGGCTAATTTTCTCTAAATTACTGAATACTATAGGATGATTCATTATACGCAGATATGAACAAAGCGTCGGTTATTTCCACCGCGAATTCCCCTGGGGGTCAGGTCACCATGCGGCTCAGCTTCCCATTCTCTTTTGTCGATAAACCACTCTGGATAATTCTTACAACAGCCTAGTTTGTTACAACCCCCCCGCACTTAGCAGGAGTTTTTTTTTTACTCCTGCTAAGAGACACCGTTGGTACATCCAGTTCTGCTCTGCTGTGGTCATCTGCGACAAGTTTAACATCAAGACTACCGTGTGAACTGTGATTGATACGAAGGCGTGTGGACTGTCGAGAGCAAGATTAATGGCCGAAGTAACAGTATTCTACAGCTGTCACTTGGCACTCCGCTCTACTACACTCTGTCGTCATTCAAGAGTACCGGATGGGAGTACAAGAGGACCAGGTATTGATGTCTACACATGAGAAGAAGCAAGATCGACACCGTCATCGTCAGCGACTACATTCAGCATCCAGCAGCATCGATTTTTTTTTTTCGATTACTCAATATGAACAATTGATACAAACAACAAAGTGGCTCTGAACATCTGTGTAAAGAACATCTGGACACTTTTGTTTAAATGTTGAAAAACAGAGTTAGAATCAATTCTTTATAAATGTTGAAAAACAGATTTAAAATAATTCTGGTATAATATATGAAAATTTAACTATAAATTGGTCAGTAATCAAAATCGAAGCCCCTGTGTTATTGTCTCAGCCCAGAACAAACGGTTATGGAAAATTATGTTGTGCTATTTTTTTTCAGAATGTTTGAACACAGGAGAGGCGGACCAATATAAACATTGACACTTCTAGTGAGTGAGAACACTTGGCTGTACAGTCAGCTGAAACCTGTGATATAGTATAGGAATTTTTTTTTTTATTTTTAGATACATGAAATAAACGTTAGGTGTGTTCCTTAACATGTCAAGGTTGACATTGATGGGGAGTGGTTAGTACACGGATGTGAACTTGATAGTTCCGTAGTACGCTCCCGGATGACTGAAAGTTCAGTCTGATGATATAACTTTAATGTTTATGTTTGAGCACGGTGTGGCCGGCTCTAGAGGACACATGGACTTGGCTAGTGAAGAGCCAAGAGAGTTTAATAGCTAGTTTTGATGGTAGAGTAGGGACATGTTATTTAGCTATGTCAGTAAGGATAGGATGTATGTTTCCTGATATTGGAGGATTGCTGTCAGTTGACAGCTGAGAAATTTATGAAATATGAACATGTTCATTATGATGTTGGACTATTATTTGTCAAATTTTATTAGTTAGGTTAGCTTTTGTTTGTGGCATGAGTTGAATTGTGGGTTTGGATACTAAACCTCGTGATTTTTAACAAATTAACAAGGTTTACTAAGTGCTTGTGCGGGGGGGTTGTAACAAACTAGGCTGTTGTAAGAATTATCCAGAGTGGTTTATCGACAAAAGAGAATGGGAAGCTGAGCCGCATGGTGACCTGACCCCCAGGGGAATTCGCGGTGGAAATAACCAACGCTTTGTTCATAGCTGCGTATAATGAACCATCCTATAGTATTCAGTAATTTAGATAAAATTAGCCTTTATTCATTTTGCATTAAAATTGTATTGTATAATAGTACTGGATACAATATCAAGAGTATTCTAATTATTGAGTTTAAGTCACCATCAGTGACGTCACGAATCAGATCTAACTTTTGAGGCGGAGTGACCGGCGGTCATAGGTCATCAGGGGTTGACAGGTCTACTATTTCTCAAAGTTTTAATAACCATTTTTGTGATCGGGAACAGCTTTGCCGTTAGATGTTTGTGTAATCTAATTAAAGTAAAATAATTCAACCAGTCTGGATCAATTCAGTACAAACAGAGGTTAATTGTTATAACTTAAACCTTGCTAGTAACTGGGTAGAACTTTGAATAGGCGGAAGGATACAATACTCTTGTCTGGGGTAGTCCAGACAAGGAGGAGATCAGTGTGGAAACGGGAGCAGCTGGGATAAGAGGTCAAACATCTTACCTCTCCCCACGACCAGCCAAAACATCTAGCTGGTCGCCCAAGGTATAGTTGCTATTGTTAATTATAGAAATAGTCTTCTCATTTGCCACTCAGGTCAAGTAGGGAGTGTTAAAGTGATAGGGAGTGAACATATTTAGATTTTGTTTTAGTTTTCTTTTAATAAATTAAATTTGTTATTAATTTGCATTTTATTGTTTCCATGTGTTTTATGTGTATACTTGTCCTGGTCACGTGGTCCACACGAGGCAGAGTTGTATTGGGCGCCGATTCTAACATCGAATCGGAATTATCATTACCGTGTAATTTATTCCACACTCAAGGTCATCGTATATAGTGGGGATCAAGCCCCAAGGTTGATTAATTAGCGTGATCGATCCAGACCTCGATCATTGCTCTTGTATTACTGGTCTGGTGGTGGCAGCAGAGGTGACTCTAGGGTTTTGTTCAGAGCTTAGGTCACGTCATACTGGGTGTAGAATCCTAAGTCGGTCAATCGTCTTAGGACCACGTGGCGTGGAGTTGGCTTTGTTAAAAGTTTTGGAGACCCTTGGTTTAGAAATAAAAGTAAGAATACGGGTAGAGGGAGTAGAAGGAAGTAAAGAGAGAGGGAACCAAACCCGTGTTACAGAGCATCTCTGGGTGATGCGGGAGCATCTCTCTCTCTGGGTGATGCGGGAGCATCTCTCTCTCTGGGTGATGCTAGAGCATCTCTGGGTGATGCTAGAGCATCTCTGGGTGATGCGGGAGCATCTCTCTCTCTGGGTGATGCGGGAGCATCTCTCTCTCTGGGTGATGCTGGAGCATCTCTCTCTCTGGGTGATGCTGGAGCATCTCTCTCTGGGTGATGCGGGAGCATCTCTCTCTGGGTGATGCTGGAGCATCTCTCTCTGGGTAATGCTGGAGCATCTCTCTCTCTGGGTGATGCGGGAGCATCTCTCTCTGGGTGATGCTGGAGTATCTCTCTCTGGCTGATGCTGTAGCAACTCTCTGGGTGATGCTGGAGCATCTCTCTCTCTGGGTGATGCTAGAGCATCTCTTGGTGATGCGGGAGCATCACTGGGTGATGCTGGAGCATCTCTCTCTGGGTGATGCTGGAACATCTCTCTGGGTGATGCTGGAACATCTCTCTAAGTGATGCTGGAACATCTCTCTGGGTGATGCTGGAGGATCTCTCTGGGTGATGCTGGAGGATCTCTCTGGGTGATGCTGGAGCGTCTCTCTGTGACGCCTGTCGCAGTGTTCCTCACTAAGCGCTTTGTTCCTCTTTTTACTGAACTAAAGCAGTAAAATATACGGAGACTATTTTCAACTCGTTCTTTATTCACGCCTTTGACTCAACTTAGTTATGCTTGATTATATAATGACTGAGTGTGCACGAGGGTATATGAGCGTGTATGAGTGGTTTATAAGCGTGTGTGGGCATATATGAAGATATAAGAACATGCATGGTTATGCATGAAGATATAACAGCATATGTGTGCGTACATGAAGGTATAACCGCATATGTTTGCGTACATGAAGGTATAACAGCATATGTGTGCGTACATGAAGGTATAACAGCATATGTTTGCGTACATGAAGGTATAACAGCATATGTGTGCGTGCATGAAGATATAACAGCATATGTGTGCGTGCATGAAGATATAACAGCATATGTGTGCGTGCATGAAGATATAACAGCATATGTGTGCGTACATGAAGGTATAACAGCATATGTGTGCGTGCATGAAGGTATAACAGCATATGTGTGCGTGCATGAAGATATAACAGCATATGTGTGCGTGCATGAAGGTATAACAGCATATGTGTGCGTGCATGAAGACATAACAGCATATGTGTGCGTGCATGAAGACATAACAGCATATGTGTGCGTGCATGAAGGTATAATAGCGTATGTGTGCGTGCATGAAGATATAACAGCGTGACTGTTGCTTGCGTTCGTGCGTTCGTACACACGCACATTAAACGAGGGAAATACCACCTGAAATTCTCAAATGCCACACTAATCATTCCGAATGTTTACCTTAATGTGGAAAGGCTTTAAGAATTGAATTCATCTTAACACAGCTTTAGGTCACCTACCTCCAACAATCAATACGAGGCAAACAAGAATTGAAAAAACAAATCAACAAGTAGCGAAAACCAAACAAGTTGCGACTGAATATTTCAGTACAATGATATCATGGCAGGAAACGGTTTATGGGAATCAGACTTTTCCCAACACACACACAGTAACCACAACGTTAGATTTTTTGACGTTCTAAGAAGTTAATGACGTTGTTTCGTACGTTGGCTGGGAATTAAACGTTCAAGAAAATTTCTAATACTCCTAAAATTGCCCCAAAAGGGACAGACGTAGCTTCAGATGGTTGATGATATGATTGGCTGTCAGGGACACGACAGCTGACGATGGGTATTCTCAAGGACCTTTCTGTGTCGTGTGGCATGGGTAGATAGTTGAGGGGTAGATGGTTGGTAGAGTTAACAACCCTGAATCGCCTCGGGTAGATGGATGGTCGAGTTTACATACCCGTGCCTCTTTAGATACCTCGATAGGGACTCCTCAGTCCCTAGATTAGTCCCTCGATAGTTGTCAGGAGTCTCAGAACGAGGGACTGATTTTTAGTCCCTCGATCTGGGACTAAAAATCAGTTACAGTGAGTTAAGCGAATAACTCGCATGCTAACACATGTTTGTGCACTATATCATGAATTTTCAATCCCGGTGTTGTGTGAGAATACAGTCCATCTTCCAGAAATTTTAGCACTTACAGTACTGACTCTGGTCGAAAGTTCTATTATGAAATGACGGACCACCAGAAAGTTTACTTCTGTATTACTGAATTTAGGCAAACTGTTAACTTAATTAACAGCAACATAAATATATGACTTAATCTAATGTATCCTCGCAATCCTAGGCCTAATGCATGCCATCGTAGGCCTAATATAGTAAATAATTATGCTATACTAGGCCAAGGAATATTTAAGTTTGGGGTTTCAGCATTTTTTTCCGGACTATAAAATTAATAGTACAAAAATTGGTTAACTTGCGGTCCGTCACTACATATAGTAACTATGAAGTTGATAGAATCAGTCAGAACTATATTTTTGAAGAATGGGCTGACGAATAACTATATTCAAGTTAACAGACATCCAAAGCCACATTGAGACATACATAAAAGACATTCACATAAACATTACTGACCTCTGAGTGTGGGTTGGTAACTCTGATGCGGACCGGAAAAGCTGAGTTACCAAGTAGGAGTACTCGGTACTCCCTTACATATCTCACTCTCATCTAAATACTTCAGCAAATAAACAAATCCATAAGGTCCGTGACGAGGGTTCGAACCTACGTCCGAGAGGATCTCAGACGCTGCCCTTATCGACTGAGGTACGACTTGGTAAATATTTGCAACCGGGAAATCATCCTGATCTACCACGGGTCCTGCAGCCTCTCCGAGACACAAACCAGGGTTTTACGCAATTCCCCCCATGCACCTGAACTCATCCAATTGACTGTTCTACCTCTTCGCCCTCACTTTGTTACACACATTCTTTTACCATGTCGTAGCTCAGACGATTAAGGCAGCGCCTGGGTTCCTTTTGGACGTAGATTCGAACTCTCATCACAGCTCTTGTGGATTTGTTCATTTGATGCATCACCCTATTGTGACTTCAATAAATATTTCAGATTTAGCATTCACTGATTCCCTCACTAAGCTTCATTAATCAAGGATTCGTGCAATATTCATTTATGCGCTCTCTTTAATCAACCCATTGTTCAAGCGTCCAACAAAGCTCACTTCTCTCATGGAACTCATTATTCATGTAACATAATCAATTATCATCATTTAGTTGCCCCGTCCATTAGTGTCATTAAACTGTTTAAAACAATTGGTTATCTCATTAAATAAATAAGTTTTAATGAGTGATGTAAACGTCACTCCAACAATCACCTCCCCCCAAGTTTCTGTTATAACATTCTTACAATCATGTGTACTCACCTAGTTGTACTCATCTATTTGTACTTGCGGGGGTTGAGCTCTAGCTCTTTGGTCCCGCCTATCAACTGTCAATCAACTGGTGTATAGGTTCCTGAGCCTACTGGGCTCTATCATATCTACATTTAAAACTGCGTATGGAGTCAGCCTCCACCACATCACTGCCTAATGCATTCCATCTGTTAACTACTCTGACACTGAAAAAGTTCCTTCTTACGTCCCTGTGGCTCATGTGGGTACTCAGTTTCCACCTGTGTCCCCTTGTTCGCGTCCCGCCAGTGTTGAATAGTTTATCCTTGTTTACCCGGTCAATTCCCCTGAGGATTTTGTAGGTTGTGATCATGTCCCCCTTACTCTTCTGTCTTCCAGGTTCGTAAGGTGCATTTCCCGCTGCCTTTTCTCATAACTCATGCCTCTTAGTTCTGGAACTAGTCTAGTAGCATACCTTAGGACTTTTTCCAGCTTCGTCTTGTGCTTGACAAGGCACGGGCTCCGTGCTGGGGCCGCATACTCCAGGATTGGTCTTACATATGTGGTGTACAAGATTCTGAATGATTCCTTACACAGGTTCCTGAACGCTGTTCTGATATTAGCCAGCCTCGCATATGCCGCAGACGTTATTCTTTTTATGTGGGCTTCAGGAGACCGGTTTGGTGTGATATTAACCTCTAGATCTTTCTCTCTGTCCGTTTCATTAAGTACTTCATCTCCTATTCTGTATCCTATGTCTGGCCTCCTGTTTCCACTGCCTAGTTTCATTACTTTGCATTTACTCGGGTTGAACCTCAACAGCCATTTGTTGGACCATTCACTCAGTCTTTCTAGGTCATCTTGTAGCCTCCTACTATCATCCTCTGTTTCAATCCTCCTCATAATTTTTGCATCATCGGCAAACATTGAGAGGAACGAATCTATGCTCTCTGGGAGATCATTTACATATACCAGAAACAGTATAGGTCCAAGGACTGACCCCTGCGGGACTCCACTTGTAACGTCCTGCCAATCTGAGACCTCACCCCTCACACTGACTCGTTGTCTCCTGTTGCTTAGGTACTTCTTTATCCAATGGAGTACCTTCCCTTTCACTCCAGCCTGGATCTCCAGCTTTTTCACTAGCCTCTTGTGTGGTACTGTATCAAAGGCTTTCTGACAATCTAAAAATATGCAGTCTGCTCACCCTTCTCTTTCTTGCCTTTTTTTTGTTGCCCAGTCGTAGAATTCAAGTAACCCTGTGAGGCAGGACCTGCCATCCCTGAACCCATGTTGACGCTGTGTTACAAAGTTCCTTCGCTCCAGGTGCTCCACTAGCTTTTTTCGCACAATCTTCTCCATCAGCTTGCATGGTATGCAGGTTAGGGACACTGGCCTGTAGTTCAGTGCCTCCTGTCTATCCCCTTTCTTCTATATCAGGACTACGTTAGCTGCTTTCCAAATATCTGGCAGTTCCCCTGTTGCCAGTGATTTGTTATACACTATGGAGAGTGGTAGGCACAGTTCTTTTGCTCCTTCCTTTAGTATCCAAGGGGAGATTCCATCTGGGCCTATAGCCTTTGTCACATCCAACTCTAGTAAACACTTCCTTACTTCCCGCTGGTAATCTCAAACTCTTCCAGTGGTTCCTGGTTAGCTATTCCTCTCTTATCTCTGGAATTTCTCCTTGCTCTAAGGTGAAGACCTGGAATTTCTTATTCAGTTCCTCACACACTTCCTTGTCATTTGTAGTGAATTCTTCCGCCCCTATCCTTAATTTCATAACCTGTTCCTTTACTGTTGTTTTTCTCTTGATGTTGCTATGCAGCAATTTAGGCTGAGTCTTTGCCTTGCTTGCGATGTCATTTTCGTATTGTCTTTCTGCCTCTCTTCTCATCCTGACATATTCATTCCTGGCATTCAGGTATCTTTACTCTCCAGTGTCCTGTAATTCCTATAGTTGGGAGGGTCATATAATTCCTATATGACCCTCCCAACCATGTTAAAGACTGTACCTCTCTCAACCAGTTTAAGATAAAAACGAAGCACTACCTAATAAATTCCCTGTTACCTACCTTACCCCTCTGTTGTCAACCCATGTCTTTTTTTTTTCTTTTTTTTTAACAACGCTGTTTGAATGTGATTGTCTGTAATAATTTGTAATTGTATTTGTGCTGCTTTTTCAGCAATGTTCCCCCCCCTCTTTTACCTCTATTTTTATTTGTTCTCAATACATTTTATTCTTTATACCCATTAGTATTAAGCTTTAGTCATTAATGTTTTTCCTGCCCGAAACGCTTTGCGTAATAGTGGCTTTAGGCATTGTATGTATTAGCTCTATCTATTAATCCAACAAACTTTGTAAAATCTCTTGTATGTATGTACCTTACCTAAATAAACAATTATTTATTTATTTATATTTATTATTTATAGTTTCTCCATGCCCTTTTACTTTGCTGCTTAGCTAGCCTACATCTCTGATTAAACCATTAAACCATGATTTCTCCCATGATATATCTGTTATGAATTTTCTTATCCCCTCATAGTTTCCCTTTCGGTATGCTAACCTTTTGGTTTCGGTATCCCTCCTCGAGTTCAATAACCCTTCTTCAATCAGGTACTCAAACACCAGTACACTGTGGTCGCTCATTCCTACTGGGTCCTCAAACCCGATTTCTCTTATTTCGGAGTCGTTCAGAGTGAAGACTAGGTCGAGTCTCGCTGGTTCGTCATTACCCCTCATCCTTGTGGGTTCTCTGACATGTTGGGTTAAAAAGTTTCTAGTCACCACCTCCAATAGTTTGGCTCTCCACGTATCCTTGCCTCCATGCGGTTCCTCGTTCTCCCAGTCAATCCTTCCGTGATTGAAGTCGCCCATGATGAGCAGGTGGGATCTATTTCTACAGGCAGCAGAGGCTGCCCTCTCAATTATAGTGTTAACTGCCATGTTATTGTTTTCGTACTCTTGACTGGGTCTTCTGTCATTTGGTGGAGGGTTATATATTACTGCTACTACTATTCTTGGTCCTCCCATTGCCATGGTGCCTGCTATATTGTCTCTGAACCCCTCACAGCTCGGGATAGCCATCTCCTTAAAACTTAATTCCTATCTCGTGAGTAGGGCCACTCCGCCTATTCCCCTACCTGTGTGTGTGTGCACTCACCTAGTTGTACTCACCTAGTTGTGTTTCCAGGGGTTGAGCTCTGGCTCTTTGGTCCCGCCTCTCAACCGTCAATCAACAGGTGCACAGATTCCTGAGCCTATTGGGCTCTATAATATCTACACTTGAAACTGTGTATGGAGTCAGCCTCCACCACATCACTTCCTAATGCATTCCATTTGTCAACCACTCTGACACTAAAAAAGTTCTTTCTAATATCTCAGTGGCTCATTTGGGCACTCAGTTTCCACCTGTGTCCCCTTGTGCGTGTGCCCCTTGTGTTTAATAGCCTGTCTTTATCTACCCTCGTAGACGGGGCCGTAGCCTGGTGGATAGCGCACAGGACTCGTAATTCTGTGGCGCGGGTTCGATTCCCGCACGAGGCAGAAACAAATGGGCAAAGTTTCTTTCACCCTGAATGCCCCTGTTACCTAGCAGTAAATAGGTACCTGGGAGTTAGTCAGCTGTCACGGGCTGCTTCCTGGGGGTGGAGGCCTGGTCTAGAACCGGGCCGCAGGGACACTAAAGCCCCGAAATCATCTCAAGATAACCTCAAGATAACCCTATCAATTCCCTTCTGAATCTTGAACGTGGTGATCATATCCCCCCTAACTCTTCTGTCTTCCAGCGAAGTGAGGTTTAATTCCCGTAGTCTCTCCTCGTAGCTCATGCTTCTCAGCTAGGGTACTAGTCTGGTGGCAAACGTTTGAACCTTTTCCAGTTTAGTCTTATCCTTGACTATATATGGACTCCATGCTGGGGCTGCATACTCCAGGATTGGTCTGACATATGTGGTATACAAAGTTCTGAATGATTCTTTACACAAGTTTCTGAATGCCGTTCGTATGTTGGCCAGCCTGGAATATGCTGCTGATGTTATCCTCTTGAAATGTGCTGCAGGAGACAGGTCTGGCGTGATATCAACCCCCAAGTCTTTTTCTTTCTCTGACTCCTGAAGAATTTCCTCTCCCAGATGATACCGTGTATCTGGCCTCCTGCTCCCTACACCTATCTTCATTACATTACATTTGGTTGGGTTAAACTCTAGCAACCATTTGTTCGACCATTCCTTCAGCTTGTGTAGGTCTTCTTGAAGCCTCAAACAGTCCTCTTCTGTTTTAATCCTTCTCATAATTTTGGCATCGTCCGCAAACATTGAGAGAAATGAATCGATACCCTCCAGGAGATCATTTACATATATCAGAAACAAGATAGAACCGAGTACAGAGCCCTGTGGGACTCCACTGGTGACTTCACGCCAATCGAAGGTCTCGCCCCGCACTGTAACTCTCTGCTTCCTTCTCGCTTAGGTACTCCCTTATCCACTGGAGCACCTTACCAGCTACACCTGCCTGTCTCTCCAGCTTATGTACCAGCCTCTTATGCGGTACTGTGTCAAAGGCTTTCCGACAATCCAAGAAAATGCAGTCCGCCCAGCCCTCTCTTTCTTGCTTAATCTTTGTCACCTGATCGTAGAATTCTATCAAGCCTGTAAGGCAAGATTTACCCTCCCTGAACCTCCTTCTCTCCAGATGTGTTACCAGGTTTTTTCTCACGATCTTCTCCATCACCTTGCATGGTATACAAGTCAAGGACACTGGCCTGTAGTTCAGTGCCTCTTGCCTGTCGCCCTTTTTGTATATTAGGACCACATTCGCCGTCTTCCATATTTCTGGTAGGTCTCCCGTCTCCAGTGACTTACTATACACTATGGAGAGTGGTAAGCAAAGTGCCTCTGCACACTCTTTCAGTATCCATGGTGAGATCCCGTCTGGACCAACAGCCTTTCTACCATCCAGATCCAGCAGGTGTCTCTTGACCTCCTCTCTCGTAATTTCAAACTCTTCCAAGGCCGCCTGGTTTACCTCCCTTTCTCCTAGCCCAGTGACCTCACCTTGTTCTATTGTGAAGACCTCCTGGAACCTCTTGTTGAGTTCTTCACACACCTCTTTGTCATTCTCTGTATACCTGTCCTCGCCTTTTCTAAGTTTCAATACATGTTCTTTCACTCTTGTTTTCCTTCTGATGTGACTGTGGAGTAGCTTTGGTTCGGTCTTGGCTTTGTTTGCTATGTCATTTTCAAAACTTTTCTCTGCTTCTCTTCTCACCCTGACGTACTCATTCCTGGTTCTCTGGTATCTCTCTCTGCTTTCTGGTGTTCTGTTATTCCGGAAGTTGCTCCACGCCCTTTTGTTCAGTTTCTTCGCTTCCATACATGCCCTATTATGTCATGGATTCTTTGTTGCTTCTCGGATTTTTCCCTTTGGGCCGGGATGAACCTCTTTACTGCCTCCTGACACTTTTGGGTAACATAGTCCATCATACCCTGTACAGACTTATCTCTGAGGTCTGTGTCCCAAAGTATTTCACTTAGGAAACTTCTCATCTGTTCATAATTCCCCTTCGGTATGCCAGCCTTTTGAATCCTAGTTCTTTTTTGGAGGAGATAATTCCTAGCTCTACCAGGTACTAAAAGTTCAATACTCTGTGGTCACTCATTCCCAAGGGCGCTTCCATCTTAACTTCCCTTATATCCCACTCATTTAGGGTAAATATCAAATCAAGCATTGCTGGTTCATCTTCTCCTCTCATTCTTGTTGGTTCCTTGATGTGCTGGCTTAGAAAGTTTCTTGTTGCCACGTCCAGCAGCTTAGCTCTCCATGTTTCTGGTCCTCCATGCGGGTCTCTGTTCTCCCAATCTATCGTCCCATGGATGAAGTCCCCCATAATTAGTAGTTCAGATCCATTCCTGCTAGCAACAGAAGCTGCTCTTTCTATTATGTTAATGGTGGCCATGTTGTTTCTATCATATTCCTGTCTGGGTCTTCTGTCATTTGGAGGTGGATTATATATGACTACTACTATATTTTTTTCCCTCTATTTGTTATGGTACCTGCTATGTAGTCACTGAAACCTTTACAGCCCTGAATATCCATCTCCTCAAAATCCCAGCCTTTTCTTACCAGCAGAGCTACGCCACCACCACCTCTTCCTTCCCTCTCTTTCCTCATAACATAATAGTTCTGTGGGAACACTGCGTTTGTTATCGTTTTTGTTGGCTTTGTTTCTGTGAGGGCTATTATGTCTGGGTTTTCCTCTACTACCCGTTCTCCAAGCTCATTTGCTTTATTTGTAATTCCATCTATGTTAGTGTATATTGCCTTGAGACTCACTTTCTTCTGTCCCTTCTCAAATCGCCTCCTTGGTGAGTGTTCTGTTGGTGGGGGAAGCTGTTCCATGGGTGTGAGGTCTTGTGAGGTGGATAACAGGGTCTCAGAGGATAGTGGGATGAGGGGCGGGGGATCCTCTGAAGGGGGAGGGACAGGGAGGGTATGGGGTGAGAGGGAAGGGAGGACAGGAAGGAAAGGGGGGGGGAGGGAGGACTCAGCAGGAGGAGGGGAGGAGTAGAAGGGTGGGGATTGGGTGTGGGGAGAGGGAGATTTGGCTGAAATTTTGAGTGGGGGCAGGGAGGGTTTGGGTTAGGGGGGTTTTCTATGCAGAGGAGGGTGTCGGGGTTGTCCTTCCCTCTGGTGTTACTGGGTAGCTGGTTGTGGGTTCCCCCCCTCGCCTCTGGGGGTGTTGTGTTGGGAGCTGTGACTTCCTGGTTTTCCCCTCTCGCCCTGTGCCTCTTCCTTGCTTCTGCCACCATGGCTCTCTCCTCTCGTGTCATGTCTCTCTGGAGGAATACATTTTTTAATTTTCCCACATTTTTCAGGGAGCTCTTCTTTGATAGAACTTCTCTTCTGTGCTCTCGTTTGCAAACACTATCTTTATCATTCGGTCTCGGTCTTTGTTGTGCCAA